>NC_059198.1:54862261-54972261 GCF_020615455.1 Coregonus clupeaformis | reverse complement strand
TGAAAAGATAGGAAATAGAATGAAGATATGTGAATACAAGTAATGTGAGGCAAGTCTTTGATCCTCTGGAAAACAAAGGCACCAGATGGCTGTTTGTCCTGGGTCCTGAGTTGACTTTCCTCTGTGATCTTTTCCTCACCTCACAATCGGGGGCTCCTTGCTGTAGTCCTTCTTTGGGTTGTGTCCCTCTGTCTGTTGGCTGTTTCTTTTGAGGCTCTTTTAAAGGTGAACTGCACTCAACCAATTCTGCACGTATTTCTTCTCATTGAGAAATGCAGCGGCCATTACTGAAGCCCAAACGAGAGTTGTCTTGGGGGTGTGGTTTAATGTGGGTGTGTCTTGGGTGTGTCTTTGCCATTCAATCAAACAAACAAACAAGGGCAGTTGTGAATAACTCAAATGCGCTGGTCGATCCAACGTCTGCGTTGGGGCCGTGCAGAATGTACGATGATACGGCCTCTGCAGAAGTCAGGGCATTCATGCTACTTGCGCTTCGCCGAACAGCGCTTAGCTGTTGTGAAGAAGGAAATCATCAAGGAAGGGAGTTTGTGTTTATACAGGACCTGCCGCCCTCACCTACTGTCAACCAATCATGTCAATGCGGAGCTATACGGAGCCCTCTGCATTGTTACACAATTGAGAGGAGCACGGCGATGGGTAACGGAGCTCAATTTGGCCTCTGTGTGCCTCCATCGGCTCCGCAATTCCGTTACACATTTACGTCATTTAGCAGACGCTCTTATCCAGAGCGACTTACATATATATATATATATATTTTTTATACTGGCCCCCCATGGGAATCGAACCCACAACCCTGGCGTTGCAAACGCCATGCTCTATCAACTGAGCTACATCCCTGCCGGCCATTCCCTCCCCTACCCTGGACGACGCTGGACCAATTGTGCGCCGCCCATGAGTCTCCCGGTCGCGGCCGGCTGCGACAGAGCCTGGATTCGAACCAGGATCTCCAGTGGCACAGTTAGCACTGCGATGCAGTGCCTTAGACCACTGCGCCACTCAGGAGTTACACCGTCCATACGGCGCCGCCGACCTAATTTTAGGATCAAATTGGCTCTTAGTGACAGTGAGAAGCGAAGTAGCTTTGCTATGGAGAGAAGTTTTGAAGTGAAGGACATTTCCTTCCTGACTGACTCGCCATCTCAAGATGATCTGTTAATTCAGTTCTATGTGTAGGCTAAAACCTCTGCTGACCTTTTGTTTAGACCTTTTGTTTTGACAGCAGATAGCTAGCTAGCATAGCTTGGGGATACCTGTAACTAGTTAGCCTATCTTGCTAGCTGATATTTCTCTGTCAAATCACAGTTATGCCAAGATAGCAAGATGTACCAGTATCTGGAATGTGTTTTAATGAGACACTCATTCTACAACACCTTGCTATGAAAGTAGCTTGAAGTTTTAATCACGTCACGTTACCATGGAAACGATATCAACAACTGCCAGTTTGAATGCCCTGTGTTCAGTCAGCTCGGCTGCCAACACAATGTTCTATAACTGGCTAGTTTGGTCTCCTCTCTCCTTACGTCCGCCGTTTAGATCTTTTCCCGGAGGACAGATGCAGGAAGACCTTGTAGCTACTGACCCAGCTTCCTCCAGGAGATCAGTAGTCTACAGGGTAATATGAGAAGAGTGCAATTGAACTGAAATTAAGTAGATATTCTAAACAAAGTGTTTTGATAACTTTCAAGTGTAACAGTTATACTGAACAAAAATATACCCGCAACATGTAAAGCGGTTGTCCAATGTTTCATGAGCTGAAATAAATGATCCCAGAAATTGTCTATCTTCACAAAAACATTATTTCTCTCAAATGTTGTGCACTAATTAGTTATATATATATATATATATATATATATACTGTACAAGTCAAAAGTTTGGACACACCTACTCATTCCAGGGTTTTTCTTTATTGTTACTATTTTCTACATTGTAGAATAATAGTGAAGACATCGAAACTATGAAATAACACACATGGAATCATGTAGTAACCAAAAAAGTGTTTAAAAAATCTTATATTTTACATTCTTCAAAGTAGCAACCATTTTCCTTGATGACAGCTTTGCACACTCTTGGCATTCTCTCAACCAGCTTCACCTGGAATGCTTTTCCAACAGTCTTGAAGGAGTTCCCACATATGCTGAGCACTTGTTGGCTGCTTTTCCTTCACTCTGCGGTCCAACTCATCCCAAACCATCTCAATTGGGTTGAGGTCGGGTGATTGTGGAGACCAGGTCATCTGATGCAGCACTCCATCACTCTCCTTCTTGGTCAAGTAACCAGATGGGATGGCGTATCGCTGCAGAATGCTGTGGTTGCCATGCTGGTTAAGTGTGCCTTGCATTTTAAATAAATCACAGACAGTGTCACCACCAAAGCACCCCCACACCATCACACCTCCTCCTCCATGCTTCACGGTGGGAACCACACATGCGGAGATCATCCGTTCACCTACTCTGCGTCTCACAAAGACACAGCGGTTGGAACCAAAAATCTCAAATGTGGACTCATCAGGCCCAAGGACAGATTTCCACCAGTCTAATGTCCATTGCTTGTGTTTTTTGGCCCAAGCAAGTTTCTTCTTCTTATTGGTGTCCTTTAGTAGTGGTTTCTTTGCAGCAATTCGACCATGAAGGCCTGATTCACGCAGTCTCCTCTGAGCAGTTGATGTTGAGATGTGTCTGTTACTTGAACTATGTGAAGCATTTATTTGGACTGCAATCTGAGGTGCAGTTATCTCTAATTAACTTTTCCTCTGCAGCAGAAGTAACTATGGGTCTTCCTTTCCTGTGGCGGTCCTCATGAGAGCCAGTTTCATCATAGCACTTGATGGTTTTTGTGACTGCACTTGAAGAAACTTTAAAACCTGGTCTTTTACCAAATAGGGCTATATTCTGTGTACCACCCCTACCTTGTCACAACACAACTGATTGGCACAAACGTATTAAGAAGAACATAAATTCCACAAATTAACTTTTAAGAAGGCACACCTGTTAATTGATATGCATTCCAGGTGACTACCTCATGAAGCTGGTTGAGAGAATGCCAAGAGTGTGCAAAGCTGTCATCAAGGCAAAGGGTGGCTATTTGAAAAATCTAAAATCTAAAATATATTTTGATTTGTTTAACACTTTTTTGGTTACTACATGATTCCATATGTGTTATTTCAAAGTGTTGATGTCTTCACTATTATTCTACAATGTCAAAATAAAGAGAAACCCTGGAATGAGTAGGTGTGTCCAAACTTTTGACTGGAACTGTTTATCGTTTTTTTATTTTTTATTATTATTTTTAAAATATATTTTCCTTTATTATTTTCCCCTAACCCCACCACCCCTCCCCTAATTGCAGTAAACTAATGGACAACAACACTTAGACTTCTACTTCCAGCTTATACATGCCATATACATTTTACAGACACAGTATATTTTACAATTGTTATCTTTTGTTGTTTTTAATCCCAACCTTCAGTTCCCCTCAACTCCTCCCATCTATCTCTTCACACCAGCCATTTTTTATTTATATTTGCTATATATTTTTTTATGATCATTACACAGGTGCACCTTGTGCTGGGGACAATAAAAGGCCTCTCTAAAATGTGCAGTTTTGTCACACAACACAATGCCACAGATGTCTCAAGTGGTCTGCTCCTGATATGGTAGGGGGGTTCCCTTCTGCTCCTGATATGGTAGGGGGTTCCCTTCTGCTCCTGATATGGTAGGTCACAGCCATCATGTTAGCTACCCACCACACGCCAGTCACAGCCATCATGTCCAACGTTTGTTGTATGTAATCCATTCCTTGCCTTCTGGCACAATATTGTTGAATGCATTAGAAGTTTGCACCAGCTTTATGGAAGCCCATTTTCACTCCTATGCTGAGCAAGCGTGAGTTGCAGCCTTGACAACATGTCTACACCACATGGCAGCTGGGGGCGGGACCACACCTTGTTGTCTCTGGGCGATAAGACATCACTGGCAGTAGTGGCCATTCATACCATCCATACCCACGGAGGAGACTGACTTTATGACCAACATTATTCTATTTATACTCTGTAGTCCATTTTTGACACTAGAATTGATGTTTCTGACTGATATCGATGGATCTAGGAGGCAGTTCCCCTTTAAAGTCTTACGTCTTCTTCCGAGACAAAGTATTCTTCTGAGACTGTTTAGTGCATGGGCTATTCCGTCCCAATTGATGTACTGGATTAAAGGTTATATTCCCTAAAAGGTTATATTCCCTAAAAGGTTCTATTCCCTAAAAGGTTCTATTCCTTAAAAGGTTCTATACCCTAAAAGGTTCTATTCCCTAAAAGGTTCTATTCCCTAAAAGGTTCTATACCCTAAAAGGTTCTATTCCCTAAAAGGTTCTATTCCCTAAAAGGTTCTATTCCTTAAAAGGTTCTATTCCCTAAAAGGTTCTATTCCCTAAAAGGTTCTATTCCCTAAAAGGTTCTATTCCCTAAAAGGTTCTATTCCCTAAAAGGTTCTATACCCTAAAAGGTTATATTCCTTAAAAGGTTATATTCCCTAAAAGGTTCTATTCCCTAAAAGGTTCTATTCCCTAAAAGGTTATATTCCCTAAAAGGTTATATTCCCTAAAAGGTTCTATTCCTTAAAAGGTTCTATTCCTTAAAAGGTTCTATTCCCTAAAAGGTTCTATTCCCTAAAAGGTTCTATTCCCTAAAAGGTTCTATTCCCTAAAAGGTTCTATTCCTTAAAAGATTCTATTCCTTAAAAGGTTCTATTCCCTAAAAGGTTCTATTCCCTAAAAGGTTCTATTCCCTAAAAGGTTCTATACCCTAAAAGGTTCTATTCCCTAAAAGGTTATATTCCCTAAAAGGTTCTATTCCCTAAAAGGTTCTATTCCCTAAAAGGTTCTATTCCTTAAAAGGTTCTATTCCCTAAAAGGTTCTATTCCCTAAAAGGTTCTATTCCCTAAAAGGTTCTATTCCCTAAAAGGTTCTATTCCCTAAAAGGTTCTATTCCTTAAAAGGTTCTATTCCCTAAAAGGTTCTATTCCCTAAAAGGTTCTATTCCTTAAAAGGTTCTATTCCCTAAAAGGTTATATTCCTAAAAGGTTCTATTCCCTAAAAGGTTCTATTCCCTAAAAGGTTCTATTCCCTAAAAGGTTCTATTCCTTAAAAGATTCTATTCCTTAAAAGGTTCTATTCCCTAAAAGGTTCTATTCCCTAAAAGGTTCTATTCCCTAAAAGGTTCTATTCCCTAAAAGGTTATATTCCCTAAAAGGTTCTATACCCTAAAAGGTTCTATTCCCTAAAAGGTTCTATTCCCTAAAAGGTTCTATTCCCTAAAAGGTTCTATTCCCTAAAAGGTTCTATTCCCTAAAAGGTTCTATTCCCTAAAAGGTTCTATTCCCTAAAAGGTTCTATACCCTAAAAGGTTCTATTCCCTAAAAGGTTCTATTCCCTAAAAGGTTCTATTCCCTAAAAGGTTCTATACCCTAAAAGGTTCTATTCCCTAAAAGGTTCTATTCCCTAAAAGGTTCTATTCCCTAAAAGGTTCTATTCCCTAAAAGGTTCTATTCCCTAAAAGGTTCTATACCCTAAAAGGTTATATTCCCTAAAAGGTTCTATTCCCTAAAAGGTTATATTCCCTAAAAGGTTCTATACCCTAAAAGGTTCTATACCCTAAAAGGTTCTATTCCCTAAAATGTTATATTCCCCTAAAAGGTTATATACCCTAAAAGGTTCTATTCCTAAAAGGTTCTATTCCCTAAAAGGTTCTATTCCCTAAAAGGTTCTATTCCCTAAAAGGTTCTATACCCAAAAGGTTCTATTCCCTAAAAGGTTCTATTCCCTAAAAGGTTCTATTCTCTAAAAGGTTCTATACCCTAAAAGGTTCTATTCCCTAAAAGGTTCTATTCCCTAAAAGGTTCTATTCCCTAAAAGGTTCTATTCCCTAAAAGGTTCTATTCCCTAAAAGGTTCTATTCCCTAAAGGTTCTATACCCTAAAATGTTCTATTCCCTAAAAGGTTCTATTCCCTAAAAGGTTCTATTCCCTAAAAGGTTCTATACCCTAAAAGGTTCTATACCCTAAAAGGTTCTATTCCCTAAAAGGTTCTATTCCCTAAAAGGTTCTATTCCTTAAAAGGTTCTATTCCCTAAAAGGTTCTATTCCCTAAAAGGTTCTATTCCCCTAAAAGGTTCTATTCCCTAAAAGGTTCTATTCCTAAAAGGTTCTATACCCTAAAAGGTTATATTCCTTAAAAAGGTTATATTCCCTAAAAGGTTCTATTCCCTAAAAGGTTCTATTCCCTAAAAGGTTATATTCCCTAAAAGGTTATATTCCCTAAAAGGTTCTATTCCTTAAAAGGTTCTATTCCTTAAAAGGTTCTATTCCCTAAAAGGTTCTATTCCCTAAAAGGTTCTATTCCCTAAAAGGTTCTATTCCCTAAAAGGTTCTATTCCTTAAAAGATTCTATTCCTTAAAAGGTTCTATTCCCTAAAAGGTTCTATTCCCTAAAAGGTTCTATTCCCTAAAAGGTTCTATACCCTAAAAGGTTCTATTCCCTAAAAGGTTATATTCCCTAAAAGGTTCTATTCCCTAAAAGGTTCTATTCCCTAAAAGGTTCTATTCCTTAAAAGGTTCTATTCCCTAAAAGGTTCTATTCCCTAAAAGGTTCTATTCCTAAAAGGTTCTATTCCCTAAAAGGTTCTATTCCCTAAAAGGTTCTATTCCTTAAAAGGTTCTATTCCCTAAAAGGTTCTATTCCCTAAAAGGTTCTATTCCTTAAAAGGTTCTATTCCCTAAAAGGTTATATTCCCTAAAAGGTTCTATTCCCTAAAAGGTTCTATTCCCTAAAAGGTTCTATTCCCTAAAAGGTTCTATTCCTTAAAAGATTCTATTCCTTAAAAGGTTCTATTCCCTAAAAGGTTCTATTCCCTAAAAGGTTCTATTCCCTAAAAGGTTCTATTCCCTAAAAGGTTATATTCCCTAAAAGGTTCTATACCCTAAAAGGTTCTATTCCCTAAAAGGTTCTATTCCCTAAAAGGTTCTATTCCCTAAAAGGTTCTATTCCCTAAAAGGTTCTATTCCCTAAAAGGTTCTATTCCCTAAAAGGTTCTATTCCCTAAAAGGTTCTATACCCTAAAAGGTTCTATTCCCTAAAAGGTTCTATTCCCTAAAAGGTTCTATTCCCTAAAAGGTTCTATACCCTAAAAGGTTCTATTCCCTAAAAGGTTCTATTCCCTAAAAGGTTCTATTCCCTAAAAGGTTCTATTCCCCAAAAGGTTCTATTCCTAAAAGGTTCTATACCCTAAAAGGTTATATTCCCTAAAAGGTTCTATTCCTAAAAAGGTTATATTCCCTAAAAGGTTCTATACCCTAAAAGGTTCTATACCCTAAAAGGTTCTATTCCCTAAAATGTTATATTCCCTAAAAGGTTATATACCCTAAAAGGTTCTATTCCCTAAAAGGTTCTATTCCCTAAAAGGTTCTATTCCCTAAAAGGTTCTATTCCCTAAAAGGTTCTATACCCAAAAAGGTTCTATTCCCTAAAAGGTTCTATTCCCTAAAAGGTTCTATTCTCTAAAAGGTTCTATACCCTAAAAGGTTCTATTCCCTAAAAGGTTCTATTCCCTAAAAGGTTCTATTCCCTAAAAGGTTCTATTCCCTAAAAGGTTCTATTCCCTAAAAGGTTCTATTCCCTAAAAGGTTCTATACCCTAAAATGTTCTATTCCCTAAAAGGTTCTATTCCCTAAAAGGTTCTATTCCCTAAAAGGTTCTATACCCTAAAAGGTTCTATACCCTAAAAGGTTCTATTCCCTAAAAGGTTCTATTCCCTAAAAGGTTATATACCCTAAAAGGTTATATTCCCTAAAAGGTTCTATTCCCTAAAAGGTTCTATTCCCTAAAAGGTTCTATTCCCTAAAAGGTTCTATTCCCTAAAAGGTTCTATTCCCTAAAAGGTTATATTCCCTAAAAGGTTCTATTCCCTAAAAAGGTTCTATACCCTAAAAGGTTCTATTCCCTAAAAGGTTCTATTCCCTAAAAGGTTCTATTCCCTAAAAGGTTCTATTCCCTAAAAGGTTCTATACCCTAAAAGGTTCTATTCCCTAAAAGGTTCTATTCCCTAAAAGGTTCTATTCCCTAAAAGGTTCTATTCCCTAAAAGGTTATATTCCCTAAAAGGTTCTATACCCTAAAAGGTTATATTCCCTAAAAGGTTCTATTCCCTAAAAGGTTATATTCCCTAAAAGGTTCTATACCCTAAAAGGTTCTATACCCTAAAAGGTTCTATTCCCTAAAATGTTCTATTCCCTAAAAGGTTCTATACCCTAAAAGGTTCTATTCCCTAAAAGGTTCTATTCCCTAAAAGGTTCTATTCCCTAAAAGGTTCTATTCCCTAAAAGGTTCTATACCCTAAAAGGTTCTATTCCCTAAAAGGTTCTATTCCCTAAAAGGTTCTATTCTCTAAAAGGTTCTATACCCTAAAAGGTTCTATTCCCTAAAAGGTTCTATTCCCTAAAAGGTTCTATTCCCTAAAAGGTTCTATTCCCTAAAAGGTTCTATTCCCTAAAAGGTTCTATACCCTAAAATGTTATATTCCCTAAAAGGTTCTATTCCCTAAAAGGTTCTATTCCCTAAAAGGTTCTATACCCTAAAAGGTTCTATACCCTAAAAGGTTCTATTCCCTAAAAGGTTCTATTCCCTAAAAGGTTCTATACCCTAAAAGGTTCTATTCCCTAAAAGGTTCTATTCCCTAAAGGTTCTATTCCCTAAAAGGTTCTATTCCTAAAAGGTTCTATTCCCTAAAAGGTTCTATTCCCTAAAAGGTTATATTCCCTAAAAGGTTCTATTCCCTAAAAGGTTCTATTCCCTAAAAGGTTCTATTCCCTAAAAGGTTCTATTCCCTAAAAGGTTCTATTCCCTAAAAGGTTCTATTCCCTAAAAGGTTCTATTCCCTAAAAGGTGTGGAAGAGGACATTTGATTTGTTGTCTTATATGACCTGAAGAAGACATGTCATCCTGTTCCTCGTCTTATCTATAAGGTTGCTCTGTTCCCTGATATCTAATACAACCATTCTGTTTTACAACTCTTTCTAAACTTCCCTGTTCTATCTTTCTGTCCAACAATCTTTCATGGTTCCTGTTATGCCATGGATGTGTTGGGGGAGTGGTATGACTAATTTCTCTGGGCCTACAGTCTGTGGTGAGAAGCAGAAGTACCGGACTCATTCGAAAGGCATCTGAAACACACCTTCCATCCTCTGTCTCTATAAAATGCCTGTGAGAACAAAGAGCGAGTCGAATTGTTTTTCCTTTGCATGTATGATCGTAATAAAGATTTTGTAAATTGAGATTGGACTGCCTTCTGAGTGGTTTTTCCACCACAAAGGTACTAACTTCCCTAACTTATTAGTTACCAGATCTTGCCATTAAATGTGAAGGTCCAGGCCCAGTGGTCTGGCTGCTGAAGATGGAGGCCCTTCTCCCTTGAGAGATCCAGAAGGGTAAGGTGGCGCTCTGTCCTCCTGTGGGTAATCTGTCGTGTTCCTCCTAACTAGGGTGTTGTCATATTGTTCCATAATGAGGAGAGATGAATGTAAAACACCTCCATTAAGTTACCCTGCTCTGCTCTGGTCTGCTCTCATCTCAGCCTCCTGTTCATTAGCTTAGCGGAACGTTAAAATACATTACAGTACCATATGGTCTGTAGTATTAGGTCACAATACATTACAGTACCATACAGTATGTAGTATTAGGTTATAATATATTACAGTACCATACAGTATGTAGTATTAGGTTATAATACATTACAGTACCATATGGTCTGTAGTATTAGGTTATAATACATTACAGTACCATACAGTATGTATTATTAGGTTACAGTACATTACAGTACCATATGGTATGTAGTATTAGGTTATAATACATTACAGTACCATACAGTATGTAGTATTAGGTTACAGTACATTACAGTACCATATGGTCTGTAGTATTAGGTTATAATACATTACAGTACCATACAGTATGTAGTATTAGGTTATAATACATTACAGTACCATATGTTATGTAGTATTAGGTTACAGTACATTACAGTACCATACAGTACGTAGTATTAGGTTACAGTACATTACAGTACCATATGGTATGTAGTATTAGGTTACAGTACATTACAGTACCATATGGTATGTAATATTAGGTTACAGTACATTACAGTACCATATGGTATGTAGTATTAGGTTACAGTACATTACAGTACCATATGGTATGTAGTATTAGGTTACAGTACATTACAGTACCATACAGTATGTAGTATTAGGTTATAATACATTACAGTATCATATGGTATGTAGTATTAGGTTACAATACATTACAGTACCATATGGTCTGTAGTATTAGGTTACATTACATTATAGTACCATATGGTATGTAGTATTAGGTTACAATACATTACAGTACCATATGGTCTGTAGTATTAGGTCACAGTACATTACAGTACCATATGGTATGTAGTATTAGGTTACAATACATTACAGTACCATATGGTCTGTAGTATTAGGTTACATTACATTATAGTACCATATGGTATGTAGTATTAGGTTATAATACATTAAAGTACCATATGGTATGTAGTATTAGGTTATAATACATTACATTACCATATGGTATGTAGTATTAGGTTACAGTACATTACAGTACCATATGGTATGTAGTATTAGGTTATAGTACATTACAGTACCATATGGTCTGTAGTATTAGGTTACAGTACATTACAGTACCATATGGTATGTAGTATTAGGTTACAATACATTACAGTACCATATGGTATGTAGTATTAGGTTAAAGTACATTACAGTACCATTCAGTATACATAATTATTACAATACATTACAGTACCATACAGTATGTAGTATTAGGTCACAGTACATTACAGTACCATACAGTATGTAGTATTAGGTCAAAGTACATTACAGTACCATATGGTATGTAGTATTAGGTTACAATACATTACAGTACCATATGGTCTGTAGTATTAGGTTACATTACATTATAGTACCATATGGTATGTAGTATTAGGTTATAATACATTACAGTACCATATGGTATGTAGTATTAGGTTACAGTACATTACAGTACCATATGGTATGTAGTATTAGGTTATAATACATTACAGTACCATATGGTATGTAGTATTAGGTTACAATACATTACAGTACCATATGGTCTGTAGTATTAGGTTACATTACATTATAGTACCATATGGTATGTAGTATTAGGTTATAATACATTACAGTACCATATGGTATGTAGTATTAGGTTACAGTACATTACAGTACCATATGGTATGTAGTATTAGGTTACAATACAATACAGTACCATATGGTCTGTAGTATTAGGGTTACATTACATTATAGTACCATATGGTATGTAGTATTAGGTTATAATACATTACAGTACCATATGGTATGTAGTATTAGGTTATAATACATTACAGTACCATATGGTATGTAGTATTAGGTTACAGTACATTACAGTACCATATGGTATGTAGTATTAGGTTAAAATACATTACAGTACCATATGGTCTGTAATATTATGTTACAGTACATTACAGTACCATATGGTATGTAGTATTAGGTTACAATACATTACAGTACCATATGGTATGTAGTATTAGGTTAAAGTACATTACAGTACCATATGGAATGTAGTATTAGGTTATAATACATTACAGTACCATATGGTATGTAGTATTAGGGTGCAGTACATTACAGTACCATATGGTATGTAGTATTAGGTTACAGTACATTACAGTACCATATGGTATGTAGTATTATGTTACAATACATTACAGTACCATATGGTCTGTAGTATTAGGTTACAATACATAACAGTACCATATGGTATGTAGTATTAGGTTATAATACATTACAGTACCATATGGTCTGTAGTATTAGGTTACAATACATTACAGTACCATATGGTATGTAGTATTAGGTTATAATACATTACAGTACCATATGGTATGTAGTATTAGGTTACAATACATTACAGTACCATATGGTCTGTAGTATTAGGTTACATTACATTATAGTACCATATGGTATGTAGTATTAGGTTATAATACATTACAGTACCATATGGTATGTAGTATTAGGTTACAGTACATTACAGTACCATATGGTATGTAGTATTAGGTTACAATACAATACAGTACCATATGGTCTGTAGTATTAGGTTACATTACATTATAGTACCATATGGTATGTAGTATTAGGTTATAATACATTACAGTACCATATGGTATGTAGTATTAGGTTATAATACATTACAGTACCATATGGTATGTAGTATTAGGTTACAGTACATTACAGTACCATATGGTATGTAGTATTAGGTTAAAATACATTACAGTACCATATGGTCTGTAATATTATGTTACAGTACATTACAGTACCATATGGTATGTAGTATTAGGTTACAATACATTACAGTACCATATGGTATGTAGTATTAGGTTAAAGTACATTACAGTACCATATGGAATGTAGTATTAGGTTATAATACATTACAGTACCATATGGTATGTAGTATTAGGGTGCAGTACATTACAGTACCATATGGTATGTAGTATTAGGTTACAGTACATTACAGTACCATATGGTATGTAGTATTATGTTACAATACATTACAGTACCATATGGTCTGTAGTATTAGGATACAATACATAACAGTACCATATGGTATGTAGTATTAGGTTATAATACATTACAGTACCATATGGTCTGTAGTATCAGGTTACAATACATTACAGTACCATATGGTATGTAGTATTATGTTATAATACATTACAGTACCATATGGTATGTAGTATTAGGTTACAGTACATTACAGTACCATATGGAATGTAGTATTAGGTTAAAATACATTACAGTACCATATGGTATGTAGTAGTAGGTTACAATATATTACAGTACTATATGGTCTGTAGTATTAGGTTACAGTACATTACAGTACCATATGGTATGTGGTATTATGTTACAATACATTACAGTACCATACAGTATGTAGTATTAGGTTATAATACATTACAGTACCATACAGTATGTAGTATTAGGTTATAATACATTACAGTACCATATGGTCTGTAGTATTAGGTTACATTACATTATAGTACCATATGGTATGTAGTATTAGGTTATAATACATTACAGTACCATATGGTATGTAGTATTAGGTTACAGTACATTACAATACCATATGGTATGTAGTATTAGGTTACAATACAATACAGTACCATATGGTCTGTAGTATTAGGTTACATTACATTATAGTAACATATGGTATGTAGTATTAGGTTATAATACATTACAGTACCATATGGTATGTAGTATTAGGTTATAATACATTACAGTACCATATGGTATGTAGTATTAGGTTACAGTACATTACAGTACCATATGGTATGTAGTATTAGGTTAAAATACATTACAGTACCATATGGTCTGTAATATTATGTTACAGTACATTACAGTACCATATGGTATGTAGTATTAGGTTACAATACATTACAGTACCATATGGTATGTAGTATTAGGTTAACGTACATTACAGTACCATATGGAATGTAGTATTAGGTTATAATACATTACAGTACCATATGGTATGTAGTATTAGGGTGCAGTACATTACAGTACCATATGGTATGTAGTATTAGGTTACAGTACATTACAGTACCATATGGTATGTAGTATTATGTTACAATACATTACAGTACCATATGGTCTGTAGTATTAGGTTACAATACATAACAGTACCATATGGTATGTAGTATTAGGTTATAATACATTACAGTACCATATGGTCTGTAGTATTAGGTTACAATACATTACAGTACCATATGGTATGTAGTATTATGTTATAATACATTACAGTACCATATGGTATGTAGTATTAGGTTACAGTACATTACAGTACCATATGGAATGTAGTATTAGGTTAAAATACATTACAGTACCATATGGTATGTAGTAGTAGGTTACAATATATTACAGTACTATATGGTCTGTAGTATTAGGTTACAGTACATTACAGTACCATATGGTATGTGGTATTATGTTACAATACATTACAGTACCATACAGTATGTAGTATTAGGTTATAATACATTACAGTACCATACAGTATGTAGTATTAGGTTATAATACATTACAGTACCATACAGTATGTAGTATTAGGTTACAATACATTACAGTACCATATGGTATGTAGTATTAGGTTATAATACATTACAGTACCGTATGGTATGTAGTATTAGGTTACAATACATTACAGTACCATATGGTATGTAGTATTAGGTTACAGTACATTACAGAACCATATGGTATGTAGTATTAAGTTACAGTACATTACAGTACAATACAGCATGTAGTATTAGGTTACAATACATTACAGTACCATACAGTATGTAGTATTAGGTTACAGTACATTACAGTACCATATGGTATGTTGTATTAGGTTACAGTACATTACAGTACCATATGGTATGTAGTATTAGGTTACAATACATTACAGTATCATATGGTCTGTAGTATTAGGTTACAGTACATTACAGTACCATATGGTATGTAGTATTAGGTTACAGTACATTACAGTACCATATGGTATGTAGTATTAGGTTACAGTACAATACAGTACCATATGGTATGTAGTATTAGGTTATAATAAATTACAGTACCATACAGTATGTAGTATTAGGTTATAATACATTACAGTACTATATGGTATGTAGTATTAGGTTACAGTACATTACAGTACCATATGGTATGTAGTATTAGGTTACAATACATTACAGTATCATATGGTCTGTAGTATTAGGTTACAGTACATTACAGTACCATATGGTATGTAGTATTAGGTTACAGTACATTACAGTACCATATGGTATGTAGTATTAGGTTACAGTACATTACAGTACCATATGGTATGTAGTATTAGGTTATAATACATTACAGTACCATACAGTATGTAGTATTAGGTTATAATACATTACAGTACCATATGGTATGTAGTATTAGGTTACAATACATTACAGTACCATATGGTCTGTAGTATTAGGTTACATTACATTATAGTACCATATGGTATGTAGTATTAGGTTACAATACATTACAGTACCATATGGTCTGTAGTATTAGGTCACAGTACATTACAGTACCATATGGTATGTAGTATTAGGTTACAGTACATTACAGTACCATATGGTATGTAGTATTAGGTTATAATACATTACAGTACCATACAGTATGTAGTATTTGGTTATAATACATTACAGTACCATATGGTATGTAGTATTAGGTTACAATACATTACAGTACCATATGGTCTGTAGTATTAGGTTACATTACATTATAGTACCATATGGTATGTAGTATTAGGTTACAATACATTACAGTACCATATGGTCTGTAGTATTAGGTCACAGTACATTACAGTACCATATGGTATGTAGTATTAGGTTACAATACATTACAGTACCATATGGTATGTAGTATTAGGTTACATTACATTATAGTACCATATGGTATGTAGTATTAGGTTATAATACATTACAGTACCATATGGTATGTAGTATTAGGTTACAGTACATTACAGTACCATATGGTATGTAGTATTAGGTTATAATACATTACAGTACCATATGGACAGTAGTATTAGGTTACAGTACATTACAGTACCATATGGTATGTAGTATTAGGTTACAATACATTACAGTACCATATGGTATGTAGTATTAGGTTACAGTACATTACAGTACCATATGGTATGTAATATTAGGTTACAGTACATTACAGTACCATATGGTATGTAGTATTAGGTTACCGTACATTACAGTACCATATGGTATGTAGTATTAGGTTACAGTACATTACAGTACCATACAGTATGTAGTATTTGGTTATAATACATTACAGTATCATATGGTATGTAGTATTAGGTTACATTACATTACAGTACCATATGGTCTGTAGTATTAGGTTACATTACATTATAGTACCATATGGTATGTAGTATTAGGTTACAATACATTACAGTACCATATGGTCTGTAGTATTAGGTCACAGTACATTACAGTACCATATGGTATGTAGTATTAGGTTACAATACATTACAGTACCATATGGTCTGTAGTATTAGGTTACATTACATTATAGTACCATATGGTATGTAGTATTAGGTTATAATACATTACAGTACCATATGGTATGTAGTATTAGGTTATAATACATTACAGTACAATATGGTATGTAGTATTAGGTTACAGTACATTACAGTACCATATGGTATGTAGTATTAGGTTATAATACATTACAGTACCATATGGTCTGTAGTATTAGGTTACAGTACATTACAGTACCATATGGTATGTAGTATTAGGTTACAATACATTACAGTACCATATGGTATGTAGTATTAGGTTAAAGTACATTACAGTACCATACAGTATACATAATTATTACAATACATTACAGTACCATACAGTATGTAGTATTAGGTTACAGTACATTACAGTACCATATGGTATGTAGTATTAGGTTATAATACATTACAGTACCATATGGTATGTAGTATTAGGTTATAATACATTACAGTACCATATGGTATGTAGTATTAGGTTACAGTACATTACAGTACCATATGGTATGTAGTATTAGGTTAAAATACATTACAGTACCATATGGTCTGTAGTATTATGTTACAGTACATTACAGTACCATATGGTATGTAGTATTAGGTTACAATACATTACAGTACCATATGGTATGTAGTATTAGGTTAAAGTACATTACAGTACCATATGGAATGTAGTATTAGGTTATAATACATTACAGTACCATATGGTCTGTAGTATTAGGTTACAATACATTACAGTACCATATGGTATGTAGTATTAGGTTACAGTACATTACAGTACCATATGGTATGTAGTATTAGGTTACAATACATTACAGTACCATATGGTCTGTAGTATTAGGTTACAATACATAACAGTACCATATGGTATGTAGTATTAGGTTATAATACATTACAGTACCATATGGTCTGTAGTATTAGGTTACAATACATTACAGTACCATATGGTATGTAGTATTATGTTATAATACATTACAGTACCATATGGTATGTAGTATTAGGTTCAATACATTACAGTACCATATGGTCTGTAGTATTAGGTTACATTACATTATAGTACCATATGGTATGTAGTATTAGGTTACAATACATTACAGTACCATATGGTCTGTAGTATTAGGTCACAGTACATTACAGTACCATATGGTATGTAGTATTAGGTCACAGTACATTACAGTACCATATGGTATGTAGTATTAGGTTACAATACATTACAGTACCATATGGTATGTAGTATTAGGTTACATTACATTTTTGTACCATATGGTATGTAGTATTAGGTTATAATACATTACAGTACCATATGGTATGTAGTATTAGGTTACAGTACATTACAGTACCATATGGTATGTAGTATTAGGTTATAATACATTACAGTACCATATGGACAGTAGTATTAGGTTACAGTACATTACAGTACCATATGGTATGTAGTATTAGGTTACAATACATTACAGTACCATATGGTATGTAGTATTAGGTTACAGTACATTACAGTACCATATGGTATGTAATATTAGGTTACAGTACATTACAGTACCATATGGTATGTAGTATTAGGTTACCGTACATTACAGTACCATATGGTATGTAGTATTAGGTTACAGTACATTACAGTACCATACAGTATGTAGTATTTGGTTATAATACATTACAGTACCATATGGTATGTAGTATTAGGTTACATTACATTACAGTACCATATGGTATGTAGTATTAGGTTACATTACATTATAGTACCATATCGTATGTAGTATTAGGTTATAATACATTACAGTACCATATGGTATGTAGTATTAGGTTATAATACATTACAGTACAATATGGTATGTAGTATTAGGTTACAGTACATTACAGTACCATATGGTATGTAGTATTAGGTTATAATACATTACAGTACCATATGGTCTGTAGTATTAGGTTACAGTACATTACAGTACCATATGGTATGTAGTATTAGGTTACAATACATTACAGTACCATATGGTATGTAGTATTAGGTTAAAGTACATTACAGTACCATACAGTATACATAATTATTACAATACATTACAGTACCATACAGTATGTAGTATTAGGTTACAGTACATTACAGTACCATATGGTATGTAGTATTAGGTTATAATACATTACAGTACCATATGGTATGTAGTATTAGGTTATAATACATTACAGTACCATATGGTATGTAGTATTAGGTTACAGTACATTACAGTACCATATGGTATGTAGTATTAGGTTAAAATACATTACAGTACCATATGGTCTGTAGTATTATGTTACAGTACATTACAGTACCATATGGTATGTAGTATTAGGTTACAATACATTACAGTACCATATGGTATGTAGTATTAGGTTAAAGTACATTACAGTACCATATGGAATGTAGTATTAGGTTATAATACATTACAGTACCATATGGTCTGTAGTATTAGGTTAAAATACATTACAGTACCATATGGTATGTAGTATTAGGTTACAGTACATTACAGTACCATATGGTATGTAGTATTAGGTTACAATACATTACAGTACCATATGGTCTGTAGTATTAGGTTACAATACATAACAGTACCATATGGTATGTAGTATTAGGTTATAATACATTACAGTACCATATGGTCTGTAGTATTAGGTTACAATACATTACAGTACCATATGGTATGTAGTATTATGTTATAATACATTACATTACCATATGGTATGTAGTATTAGGTTACAGTACATTACAGTACCATATGGAATGTAGTATTAGGTTACAGTACATTACAGATCCATATGGTATGTAGTATTAAGTTACAGTACATTACAGTACCATACAGCATGTAGTATTAGGTTACAATACATTACAGTACCATACAGTATGTAGTATTAGGTTACAGTACATTACAGTACCATATGGTATGTTGTATTAGGTTACAGTACATTACAGTATCATATGTTATGTAGTGTTAGGTTACAATACATTACAGTATCATATGGTCTGTAGTATTAGGTTACAGTACATTACAGTACCATATGGTATGTAGTATTAGGTTACAGTACATTACAGTACCATATGGTATGTAGTATTAGGTTATAATACATTACAGTACCATATGGTCTGTAGTATTAGGTTACAATACATTACAGTACCATATGGTATGTAGTATTATGTTATAATACATTACATTACCATATGGTATGTAGTATTAGGTTACAGTACATTACAGTACCATATGGAATGTAGTATTAGGTTAAAATACATTACAGTACCATATGGTATGTAGTATTAGATTACAATATATTACAGTACTATATGGTCTGTAGTATTAGGTTACAGTACATTACAGTACCATATGGTATGTGGTATTATGTTACAATACATTACAGTACCATACAGTAATTAGTATTAGGTTATAATACATTACAGTACCATACAGTATGTAGTATTAGGTTATAATACATTACAGTACCATACAGTATGTAGTATTAGGTTACAATACATTACAGTACCATATGGTATGTAGTATTAGGTTATAATACATTACAGTACCATATGGTATGTAGTATTAGGTTACAATACATTACAGTACCATATGGTATGTAGTATTAGGTTACAGTACATTACAGAACCATATGGTATGTAGTATTAAGTTACAGTACATTACAGTACCATACAGCATGTAGTATTAGGTTACAATACATTACAGTACCATACAGTATGTAGTATTAGGTTACAGTACATTACAGTACCATATGGTATGTTGTATTAGGTTACAGTACATTACAGTATCATATGTTATGTAGTGTTAGGTTACAATACATTACAGTATCATATGGTCTGTAGTATTAGGTTACAGTACATTACAGTACCATATGTTATGTAGTGTTAGGTTACAATACATTACAGTATCATATGGTCTGTAGTATTAGGTTACAGTACATTACAGTACCATGTGGTATGTAGTATTAGGTTACAGTACATTACAGTACCATATGGTATGTAGTATTAGGTTACAGTACATTACAGTACCATATGGTATGTAGTATTAGGTTATAATACATTTACAGTACCATACAGTATGTAGTATTAGGTTATAATACATTACAGTGCAATAGGGTATGTAGTATTAGGTTACAGTACATTACAGTACCATATGGTATGTATTATTAGGTTACAATACATTACAGTATCATATGGTCTGTAGTATTGGGTTACAGTACATTACAGTACCATATGGTATGTAGTATTAGGTTACAGTACATTACAGTACCATATGGTATGTAGTATTACGTTACAGTACATTACAGTACCATATGGTATGTATTATTAGGTTATAATACATTACAGTACCATACAGTATGTAGTATTAGGTTATAATACATTACAGTACTATATGGTATGTAGTATTAGGTTACAGTATATTACAGTACCATATGGTATGTAGTATTAGGTTACAATACATCACAGTACCATATAGTATGTAGTATTAGGTTATAATACATTACAGTACCATACAGTATGTAGTATTAGGTTATAATACATTACAGTACCATACAGTATGTAGTATTAGGTTACAGTACATTACAGTACCATACAGTATGTAGTATTAGGTTACAGTACATTACAGTACCATATGATATGTTGTATTAGGTTACAGTACAATACAGTACCATATGTTATGTAGTATTAGGTTACAATACATTACAGTATCATATGGTCTGTAGTATTAGGTTACAGTACATTACAGTACCATATGGTATGTAGTATTAGGTTACAGTACATTACAGTACCATATGGTATGTAGTATTAGGTTACAGTACATTACAGTACCATATGGTATGTAGTATTAGGTTACAATACATTGCAGTATCATATGGTCTGTAGTATTAGGTTACAGTACATTACAGTACCATATGGTATGTAGTACTGGTTACAGTACATTACAGTACCATATGGTATGTAGTATTAGGTTACAATACATCACAGTACCATACAGTATGTAGTATTAGGTTATAATACATTACAGTACCATACAGTATGTAGTATTAGGTTATAATACATTACAGTACCATACAGTATGTAGTATTAGGTTATAATACATTACAGTACCATACAGTATGTAGTATTAGGTTATAATACATTACAGTACCATACAGTATGTAGTATTAGGTTATAATACATTACAGTACTATATGGTATGTAGTATTAGGTTACAGTACATTACAGTACCATATGGTATGTAGTATTAGGTTACAGTACATTACAGTACCATACAGTATGTAGTATTAGGTTACAGTACATTACAGTACCATATGGTATGTTGTATTAGGTTACAGTACAATACAGTACCATATGTTATGTAGTATTAGGTTACAATACATTACAGTATCATATGGTCTGTAGTATTAGGTTACAGTACATTACAGTACCATATGGTATGTAGTATTAGGTTACAGTACATTACAGTACCATATGGTATGTAGTATTAGGTTACAGTACATTACAGTACCATATGGTATGTTGTATTAGGTTATAATACATTACAGTACCATACAGTATATAGTATTAGGTTATAATACATTACAGTACTATAGGGTATGTAGTATTAGGTTACAGTACATTACAGTACCATATGGTATGTAGTATTAGGTTACAATACATTGCAGTATCATATGGTCTGTAGTATTAGGTTACAGTACATTACAGTACCATATGGTATGTAGTACTGGTTACAGTACATTACAGTACCATATGGTATGTAGTATTAGGTTACAATACATCACAGTACCATACAGTATGTAGTATTAGGTTATAATACATTACAGTACCATACAGTATGTAGTATTAGGTTATAATACATTACAGTACCATACAGTATGTAGTATTAGGTTATAATACATTACAGTACCATACAGTATGTAGTATTAGGTTATAATACATTACAGTACTATATGGTATAGAGTATTAGGTTACAGTACATTACAGTACCATAGGGCATGTAGTATTAGGTTACAGTACATTACAGTACCATACAGTATGTAGTATTAGGTTACAGTACATTACAGTACCATATGGTATGTAGTATTAGGTTATAATACATTACAATACCATAGAGTATGTAGTATTAGGTTATAATACATTACAGTACTATATGGTATGTAGTATTAGGTTACAGTACATTACAGTACCATATGGTATGTAGTATTAGGTTATAATACATTACAGTACCATACAGTATGTAGTATTAGGTTATAATAAATTACAGTACTATATGGTATGTAGTATTAGGTTACAGTACATTACAGTACCATACAATATGTAGTATTAGGTTATAATACATTACAGTACTATATGGTATGTAGTATTAGGTTACAGTACATTACAGTACCATACAGTATGTAGTATTAGGTTATAATACATTACAGTACTATATGGTATGTAGTATTAGGTTACAGTACATTACAGTACCATATGGTATGTAGTATTAGGTTACAATACATTACAGTACCATATGGTCTGTAGTATTAGGTTACAATACATAACAGTACCATATGGTATGTAGTATTAGGTTATAATACATTACAGTACCATATGGTCTGTAGTATTAGGTTACAATACATTACAGTACCATATGGTATGTAGTATTATGTTATAATACATTACAGTACCATATGGTATGTAGTATTAGGTTACAATACATTACAGTACCATATGGTCTGTAGTATTAGGTTACATTACATTATAGTACCATATGGTATGTAGTATTAGGTTACAATACATTACAGTACCATATGGTCTGTAGTATTAGGTCACAGTACATTACAGTACCATATGGTATGTAGTATTAGGTTACAATACATTACAGTACCATATGGTATGTAGTATTAGGTTACATTACATTATAGTACCATATGGTATGTAGTATTAGGTTATAATACATTACAGTACCATATGGTATGTAGTATTAGGTTACAGTACATTACAGTACCATATGGTATGTTGTATTAGGTTATAATACATTACAGTACCATATGGACAGTAGTATTAGGTTACAGTACATTACAGTACCATATGGTATGTAGTATTAGGTTACAATACATTACAGTACCATATGGTATGTAGTATTAGGTTACAGTACATTACAGTACCATATGGTATGTAATATTAGGTTACAGTACATTACAGTACCATATGGTATGTAGTATTAGGTTACCGTACATTACAGTACCATATGGTATGTAGTATTAGGTTACAGTACATTACAGTACCATACAGTATGTAGTATTTGGTTATAATACATTACAGTACCATATGGTATGTAGTATTAGGTTACATTACATTACAGTACCATATGGTATGTAGTATTAGGTTACATTACATTATAGTACCATATGGTATGTAGTATTAGGTTATAATACATTACAGTACCATATGGTATGTAGTATTAGGTTATAATACATTACAGTACAATATGGTATGTAGTATTAGGTTACAGTACATTACAGTACCATATGGTATGTAGTATTAGGTTATAATACATTACAGTACCATATGGTCTGTAGTATTAGGTTACAGTACATTACAGTACCATATGGTATGTAGTATTAGGTTACAATACATTACAGTACCATATGGTATGTAGTATTAGGTTAAAGTACATTACAGTACCATACAGTATACATAATTATTACAATACATTACAGTACCATACAGTATGTAGTATTAGGTTACAGTACATTACAGTACCATATGGTATGTAGTATTAGGTTATAATACATTACAGTACCATATGGTATGTAGTATTAGGTTATAATACATTACAGTACCATATGGTATGTAGTATTAGGTTACAGTACATTACAGTACCATATGGTATGTAGTATTAGGTTAAAATACATTACAGTACCATATGGTCTGTAGTATTATGTTACAGTACATTACAGTACCATATGGTATGTAGTATTAGGTTACAATACATTACAGTACCATATGGTATGTAGTATTAGGTTAAAGTACATTACAGTACCATATGGAATGTAGTATTAGGTTATAATACATTACAGTACCATATGGTCTGTAGTATTAGGTTACAATACATTACAGTACCATATGGTATGTAGTATTAGGTTACAGTACATTACAGTACCATATGGTATGTAGTATTAGGTTACAATACATTACAGTACCATATGGTCTGTAGTATTAGGTTACAATACATAACAGTACCATATGGTATGTAGTATTAGGTTATAATACATTACAGTACCATATGGTCTGTAGTATTAGGTTACAATACATTACAGTACCATATGGTATGTAGTATTATGTTATAATACATTACATTACCATATGGTATGTAGTATTAGGTTACAGTACATTACAGTACTATATGGAATGTAGTATTAGGTTACAGTACATTACAGAACCATATGGTATGTAATATTAAGTTACAGTACATTACAGTACCATACAGCATGTAGTATTAGGTTACAATACATTACAGTACCATACAGTATGTAGTATTAGGTTACAGTACATTACAGTACCATATGGTATGTTGTATTAGGTTACAGTACATTACAGTATCATATGTTATGTAGTGTTAGGTTACAATACATTACAGTATCATATGGTCTGTAGTATTAGGTTACAGTACATTACAGTACCATATGGTATGTAGTATTAGGTTACAGTACATTACAGTACCATATGGTATGTAGTATTAGGTTATAATACATTACAGTACCATATGGTCTGTAGTATTAGGTTACAATACATTACAGTACCATATGGTATGTAGTATTATGTTATAATACATTACATTCCCATATGGTATGTAGTATTAGGTTACAGTACATTACAGTACCATATGGAATGTAGTATTAGGTTAAAATACATTACAGTACCATATGGTATGTAGTATTAGATTACAATATATTACAGTACTATATGGTCTGTAGTATTAGGTTACAGTACATTACAGTACCATATGGTATGTGGTATTATGTTACAATACATTACAGTACCATACAGTATGTAGTATTAGGTTATAATACATTACAGTACCATACAGTATGTAGTATTAGGTTATAATACATTACAGTACCATACAGTATGTAGTATTAGGTTACAATACATTACAGTACCATATGGTATGTAGTATTAGGTTATAATACATTACAGTACCATATGGTATGTAGTATTAGGTTACAATACATTACAGTACCATATGGTATGTAGTATTAGGTTACAGTACATTACAGAACCATATGGTATGTAGTATTAAGTTACAGTACATTACAGTACCATACAGCATGTAGTATTAGGTTACAATACATTACAGTACCATACAGTATGTAGTATTAGGTTACAGTACATTACAGTACCATATGGTATGTTGTATTAGGTTACAGTACATTACAGTATCATATGTTATGTAGTGTTAGGTTACAATACATTACAGTATCATATGGTCTGTAGCATTAGGTTACAGTACATTACAGTACCATATGGTATGTAGTATTAGGTTACAGTACATTACAGTACCATATGGTATGTAGTATTAGGTTACAGTACATTACAGTACCATATGGTATGTAGTATTAGGTTATAATACATTTACAGTACCATACAGTATGTAGTATTAGGTTATAATACATTACAGTACAATAGGGTATGTAGTATTAGGTTACAGTACATTACAGTACCATATGGTATGTAGTATTAGGTTACAATACATTACAGTACCATATGGTCTGTAGTATTAGGTTACAGTACATTACAGTACCATATGGTATGTAGTATTAGGTTACAGTACATTACAGTACCATATGGTATGTAGTATTAGGTTACAGTACATTACAGTACCATATGGTATGTATTATTAGGTTATAATACATTACAGTACCATACAGTATGTAGTATTAGGTTATAATACATTACAGTACTATATGGTATGTAGTATTAGGTTACAGTATATTACAGTACCATATGGTATGTAGTATTAGGTTACAATACATCACAGTACCATACAGTATGTAGTATTAGGTTATAATACATTACAGTACCATACATTATGTAGTATTAGGTTACAATACATTACAGTACCATACAGTATGTACTATTAGGTTACAGTACATTACAGTACCATATGGTATGTTGTATTAGGTTACAGTACATTACAGTATCATATGTTATGTAGTGTTAGGTTACAATACATTACAGTACCATATGGTATGTAGTATTAGGTTACAGTACATTACAGTACCATATGGTATGTAGTATTACGTTACAGTACATTACAGTACCATATGGTATGTATTATTAGGTTATAATACATTACAGTACCATACAGTATGTAGTATTAGGTTATAATACATTACAGTACTATATGGTATGTAGTATTAGGTTACAGTATATTACAGTACCATATGGTATGTAGTATTAGGTTACAATACATCACAGTACCATACAGTATGTAGTATTAGGTTATAATACATTACAGTACCATACAGTATGTAGTATTAGGTTATAATACATTACAGTACCATACAGTATGTAGTATTAGGTTATAATACATTACAGTACTATATGGTATGTAGTATTAGGTTACAGTACATTACAGTACCATATGGTATGTTGTATTAGGTTACAGTACAATACAGTACCATATGTTATGTAGTATTAGGTTACAATACATTACAGTATCATATGGTCTGTAGTATTAGGTTACAGTACATTACAGTACCATATGGTATGTAGTATTAGGTTACAGTACATTACAGTACCATATGGTATGTTGTATTAGGTTATAATACATTACAGTACCATACAGTATATAGTATTAGGTTATAATACATTACAGTACTATAGGGTATGTAGTATTAGGTTACAGTACATTACAGTACCATATGGTATGTAGTATTAGGTTACAATACATTGCAGTATCATATGGTCTGTAGTATTAGGTTACAGTACATTACAGTACCATATGGTATGTAGTATTAGGTTACAGTACATTACAGTACCATATGGTATGTAGTATTAGGTTACAATACATCACAGTACCATACAGTATGTAGTATTAGGTTATAATACATTACAGTACCATACAGTATGTAGTATTAGGTTATAATACATTACAGTACCATACAGTATGTAGTATTAGGTTACAATACATTACAGTACCATACAGTATGTAGTATTAGGTTATAATTCATTACAGTACTATATGGTATAGAGTATTAGGTTACAGTACATTACAGTACCATAGGGCATGTAGTATTAGGTTACAGTACATTACAGTACCATACAGTATGTAGTATTAGGTTACAGTACATTACAGTACCATATGGTATGTAGTATTAGGTTATAATACATTACAGTACCATAGAGTATGTAGTATTAGGTTATAATACATTACAGTACTATATGGTATGTAGAATTAGGTTACAGTACATTACAGTACCATATGGTATGTAGTATTAGGTTATAATACATTACAGTACCATACAGTATGTAGTATTAGGTTATAATAAATTACAGTACTATATGGTATGTAGTATTAGGTTACAGTACATTACAGTACCATATGGTATGTAGTATTAGGTTACAATACATTGCAGTATCATATGGTCTGTAGTATTAGGTTACAGTACATTACAGTACCATATGGTATGTAGTATTAGGTTACAGTACATTACAGTACCATATGGTATGTAGTATTAGGTTACAATACATCACAGTACCATACAGTATGTAGTATTAGGTTATAATACATTACAGTACCATACAGTATGTAGTATTAGGTTATAATACATTACAGTACCATACAGTATGTAGTATTAGGTTACAATACATTACAGTACCATACAGTATGTAGTATTAGGTTATAATTCATTACAGTACTATATGGTATAGAGTATTAGGTTACAGTACATTACAGTACCATAGGGCATGTAGTATTAGGTTACAGTACATTACAGTACCATACAGTATGTAGTATTAGGTTACAGTACATTACAGTACCATATGGTATGTAGTATTAGGTTATAATACATTACAGTACCATAGAGTATGTAGTATTAGGTTATAATACATTACAGTACTATATGGTATGTAGAATTAGGTTACAGTACATTACAGTACCATATGGTATGTAGTATTAGGTTATAATACATTACAGTACCATACAGTATGTAGTATTAGGTTATAATAAATTACAGTACTATATGGTATGTAGTATTAGGTTACAGTACATTACAGTACCATACAGTATGTAGTATTAGGTTATAATACATTACAGTACTATATGGTATGTAGTATTAGGTTACAGTACATTACAGTACCATACAGTATGTAGTATTAGGTTATAATACATTACAGTACTATATGGTATGTAGTATTAGGTTACAGTACATTACAGTACCATATGGTATGTAGGAAGCTGAAAGACGATACAGCTTCTATGTTCTTCTGTATTCTTCTGTGTTCTTCTGTGTTCTATACCACTTGAGACCCGTGATATGTTCACCGTGGTGACAGACGAAGAATTGACTGACCAATACGCTTGAGACCTGGTTGATGTTCACCGTAGTGAAAAACGAATAATTTACTGATTTATACACTTGGGAAAAGTGTAAACAACTCGTTGCCTCAAAAGACCTGATCATTGGACTACTAGAGGAGAACAGGGTCCTAAAAGACCTGATCATTGACCTACTAGAGGAGAACAGGGTCCTAAAAGACCTGATCATTGACCTACTAGAGGAGAACAGGGTCCTAAAAGACCTGATCATTGACCTACTAGAGGAGAACAGGGTCCTAAAAGACCTGATCATTGACCTACTAGAGGAGAACAGGGTCCTAGAAGACCTGATCATTGACCTACTAGAGGAGAACAGGGTCCTAGAAGACCTGATCATTGACCTACTAGAGGAGAACAGGGTCCTAAAAGACCTGATCATTGACCTACTAGAGGAGAACAGGGTCCTAAAAGACCTGATCATTGGACTACTAGAGGAGAACAGGGTCCTAAAAGACCTGATCATTGAACTACTAGAGGAGAACAGGGTCCTAAAAGACCTGATCATTGAACTACTAGAGGAGAACAGGGTCCTAAAAGACCTGATCATTGACCTACTAGAGGAGAACAGGGTCCTAAAAGACCTGATCATTGACCTACTAGAGGAGAACAGGGTCCTAAAAGACCTGATCATTGACCTACTAGAGGAGAACAGGGTCCTAAAAGACCTGATCATTGACCTACTAGAGGAGAACAGGGTCCTAAAAGACCTGATCATTGACCTACTAGAGGAGAACAGGGTCCTAGAAGACCTGATCATTGACCTACTAGAGGAGAACAGGGTCCTAAAAGACCTGATCATTGACCTACTAGAGGAGAACAGGGTCCTAAAAGACCTGATCATTGACCTACTAGAGGAGAACAGGGTCCTAAAAGACCTGATCATTGACCTACTAGAGGAGAACAGGGTCCTAAAAGACCTGATCATTGACCTACTAGAGGAGAACAGGGTCCTACAAGACCTGATCATTGACCTACTAGAGGAGAACAGGGTCCTAAAAGACCTGATCATTGGACTACTAGAGGAGAACAGGGTCCTAAAAGACCTGATCATTGACCTACTAGAGGAGAACAGGGTCCTAGAAGACCTGATCATTGACCTACTAGAGGAGAACAGGGTCCTAAAAGACCTGATCATTGACCTACTAGAGGAGAACAGGGTCCTAGAAGACCTGATCATTGACCTACTAGAGGAGAACAGGGTCCTAAAGACCTGATCATTGACCTACTAGAGGAGAACAGGGTCCTAAAAGACCTGATCATTGACCTACTAGAGGAGAACAGGGTCCTAAAAGACCTGATCATTGACCTACTAGAGGAGAACAGGGTCCTAAAAGACCTGATCATTGACCTACTAGAGGAGAACAGGGTCCTAAAAGACCTGATCATTGACCTACTAGAGGAGAACAGGGTCCTAAAAGACCTGATCATTGGACTACTAGAGGAGAACAGGGTCCTAAAAGAAGCTAAGGAGACTTCAAGACTGCAGGTTGTTTCTGATGCAACCATTCAAACTGATGAGGGGTATAATCCAGGGTGATTCATGAGACTGGTCTCCTCTACAGTAGTTACTGATACTACCTGATGAGACTGGTCTCCTCTACAGTAGTTACTGAGGATACTACCTGATGAGACTGGTCTCCTCTACAGTAGTTACTGAGGATACTACCTGATGAGACTGGTCTCCTCTACAGTAGTTACTGAGGATACTACCTGATGAGACTGGTCTCCTCTACAGTAGTTACTGAGGATACTACCTGATGAGACTGGTCTCCTCTACAGTAGTTACTGATACTACCTGATGAGACTGGTCTCCTCTACAGTAGTTACTGAGGATACTACCTGATGAGACTGGTCTCCTCTACAGTAGTTACTGAGGATACTACCTGATGAGACTGGTCTCCTCTACAGTAGTTACTGAGGATACTACCTGATGAGACTGGTCTCCTCTACAGTAGTTACTGATACTACCTGATGAGACTGGTCTCCTCTACAGTAGTTACTGAGGATACTACCTGATGAGACTGGTCTCCTCTACAGTAGTTACTGAGGATACTACCTGATGAGACTGGTCTCCTCTACAGTAGTTACTGAGGATACTACCTGATGAGACTGGTCTCCTCTACAGTAGTTACTGATACTACCTGATGAGACTGGTCTCCTCTACAGTAGTTACTGAGGATACTACCTGATGAGACTGGTCTCCTCTACAGTAGTTACTGAGGATACTACCTGATGAGACTGGTCTCCTCCACAGTAGTTACTGAGGATACTACCTGATGAGACTGGTCTCCTCTACAGTAGTTACTGAGGATACTACCTGATGAGACTGGTCTCCTCTACAGTAGTTACTGAGGATACTACCTGATGAGACTGGTCTCCTCTACAGTAGTTACTGAGGATACTACCTGATGAGACTGGTCTCCTCTACAGTAGTTACTGATACTACCTGATGAGACTGGTCTCCTCTACAGTAGTTACTGAGGATACTACCTGATGAGACTGGTCTCCTCTACAGTAGTTACTGAGGATACTACCTGATGAGACTGGTCTCCTCTACAGTAGTTACTGAGGATACTACCTGATGAGACTGGGCTCCTCTACAGTAGTTACTGATACTACCTGATGAGACTGGTCTCCTCTACAGTAGTTACTGAGGATACTACCTGATGAGACTGGTCTCCTCTACAGTAGTTACTGATACTACCTGATGAGACTGGTCTCCTCTACAGTAGTTACTGTGGATACTACCTGATGAGACTGGTCTCCTCTACAGTAGTTACTGAGGATACTACCTGATGAGACTGGTCTCCTCTACAGTAGTTACTGAGGATACTACCTGATGAGACTGGTCTCCTCTACAGTAGTTACTGAGGATACTACCTGATGAGACTGGTCTACTCTACAGTAGTTACTGATACTACCTGATGAGACTGGTCTCCTCTACAGTAGTTACTGAGGATACTACCTGATGAGACTGGTCTCCTCTACAGTAGTTACTGATACTACCTGATGAGACTGGTCTCCTCTACAGTAGTTACTGAGGATACTACCTGATGAGACTGGTCTCCTCTACAGTAGTTACTGAGGATACTACCTGATGAGACTGGTCTCCTCTACAGTAGTTACTGAGGATACTACCTGATGAGACTGGTCTCCTCTACAGTAGTTACTGATACTACTCTACAGTAGTTACTGATACTACCTGATGAGACTGGTCTCCTCTACAGTAGTTACTGAGGATACTACCTGATGAGACTGGTCTCCTCTACAGTAGTTACTGAGGATACTACCTGATGAGACAGGTCTCCTCTACAGTAGTTACTGAGGATACTACCTGATGAGACTGGTCTCCTCTACAGTAGTTACTGAGGATACTACCTGATGAGACTGGTCTCCTCTACAGTAGTTACTGAGGATACTACCTGATGAGACTGGTCTCCTCTACAGTAGTTACTGAGGATACTACCTGATGAGACTGGTCTCCTCTACAGTAGTTACTGAGGATACTACCTGATGAGACTGGTCTCCTCTACAGTAGTTACTGAGGATACTACCTGATGAGACTGGTCTCCTCTACAGTAGTTACTGAGGATACTACCTGATGAGACTGGTCTCCTCTACAGTAGTTACTGAGGATACTACCTGATGAGACTGGTCTCCTCTACAGTAGTTACTGAGGATACTACCTGATGAGACTGGTCTCCTCTACAGTAGTTACTGATACTACCTGATGAGACTGGTCTCCTCTACAGTAGTTACTGAGGATACTACCTGATGAGACTGGTCTCCTCTACAGTAGTTACTGAGGATACTACCTGATGAGACTGGGCTCCTCTACAGTAGTTACTGATACTACCTGATGAGACTGGTCTCCTCTACAGTAGTTACTGAGGATACTACCTGATGAGACTGGTCTCCCTCTACAGTAGTTACTGATACTACCTGATGAGACTGGTCTCCTCTACAGTAGTTACTGAGGATACTACCTGATGAGACTGGTCTCCTCTACAGTAGTTACTGAGGATACTACCTGATGAGACTGGTCTCCTCTACAGTAGTTACTGAGGATACTACCTGATGAGACTGGTCTCCTCTACAGTAGTTACTGAGGATACTACCTGATGAGACTGGTCTCCTCTACAGTAGTTACTGATACTACCTGATGAGACTGGTCTCCTCTACAGTAGTTACTGAGGATACTACCTGATGAGACTGGTCTCCTCTACAGTAGTTACTGATACTACCTGATGAGACTGGTCTCCTCTACAGTAGTTACTGAGGATACTACCTGATGAGACTGGTCTCCTCTACAGTAGTTACTGAGGATACTACCTGATGAGACTGGTCTCCTCTACAGTAGTTACTGAGGATACTACCTGATGAGACTGGTCTCCTCTACAGTAGTTACTGATACTACTCTACAGTAGTTACTGATACTACCTGATGAGACTGGTCTCCTCTACAGTAGTTACTGAGGATACTACCTGATGAGACTGGTCTCCTCTACAGTAGTTACTGAGGATACTACCTGATGAGACAGGTCTCCTCTACAGTAGTTACTGAGGATACTACCTGATGAGACTGGTCTCCTCTAAAGTAGTTACTGAGGATACTACCTGATGAGACTGGTCTCCTCTACAGTAGTTACTGAGGATACTACCTGATGAGACTGGTCTCCTCTACAGTAGTTACTGAGGATACTACCTGATGAGACTGGTCTCCTCTACAGTAGTTACTGAGGATACTACCTGATGAGACTGGTCTCCTCTACAGTAGTTACTGAGGATACTACCTGATGAGACTGGTCTCCTCTACAGTAGTTACTGATACTACCTGATGAGACTGGTCTCCTCTACAGTAGTTACTGATACTACCTGATGAGACTGGTCTCCTCTACAGTAGTTACTGAGGATACTACCTGATGAGACTGGTCTCCTCTACAGTAGTTACTGAGGATACTACCTGATGAGACTGGTCTCCTCTACAGTAGTTACTGAGGATACTACCTGATGAGACTGGTCTCCTCTACAGTAGTTACTGAGGATACTACCTGATGAGACTGGTCTCCTCTACAGTAGTTACTGAGGATACTACCTGATGAGACTGGTCTCCTCTACAGTAGTTACTGAGGATACTACCTGATGAGACTGGTCTCCTCTACAGTAGTTACTGAGGGATACTACCTGATGAGACTGGTCTCCTCTACAGTAGTTACTGAGGATACTACCTGATGAGACTGGTCTCCTCTACAGTAGTTACTGAGGATACTACCTGATGAGACTGGTCTCCTCTACAGTAGTTACTGAGGATACTACCTGATGAGACTGGTCTCCTCTACAGTAGTTACTGAGGATACTACCTGATGAGACTGGTCTCCTCTACAGTAGTTACTGAGGATACTACCTGATGAGACTGGTCTCCTCTACAGTAGTTACTGATACTACCTGATGAGACTGGTCTCCTCTACAGTAGTTACTGAGGATACTACCTGATGAGACTGGTCTCCTCTACAGTAGTTACTGATACTACCTGATGAGACTGGTCTCCTCTACAGTAGTTACTGAGGATACTACCTGATGAGACTGGTCTCCTCTACAGTAGTTACTGAGGATACTACCTGATGAGACTGGTCTCCTCTACAGTAGTTACTGATACTACCTGATGAGACTGGTCTCCTCTACAGTAGTTACTGAGGATACTACCTGATGAGACTGGTCTCCTCTACAGTAGTTACTGAGGATACTACCTGATGAGACTGGTCTCCTCTACAGTAGTTACTGATACTACCTGATGAGACTGGTCTCCTCTACAGTAGTTACTGAGGATACTACCTGATGAGACTGGTCTCCTCTACAGTAGTTACTGAGGATACTACCTGATGAGACTGGTCTCCTCTACAGTAGTTACTGAGGATACTACCTGATGAGACTGGTCTCCTCTACAGTAGTTACTGAGGATACTACCTGATGAGACTGGTCTCCTCTACAGTAGTTACTGAGGATACTACCTGATGAGACTGGTCTCCTCTACAGTAGTTACTGATACTACCTGATGAGACTGGTCTCCTCTACAGTAGTTACTGAGGATACTACCTGATGAGACTGGTCTCCTCTACAGTAGTTACTGAGGATACTACCTGATGAGACTGGTCTCCTCTACAGTAGTTACTGAGGATACTACCTGATGAGACTGGTCTCCTCTACAGTAGTTACTGAGGATACTACCTGATGAGACTGGTCTCCTCTACAGTAGTTACTGAGGATACTACCTGATGAGACTGGTCTCCTCTACAGTAGTTACTGAGGATACTACCTGATGAGACTGGTCTCCTCTACAGTAGTTACTGAGGATACTACCTGATGAGACTGGTCTCCTCTACAGTAGTTACTGAGGATACTACCTGATGAGACTGGTCTCCTCTACAGTAGTTACTGAGGATACTACCTGATGAGACTGGTCTCCTCTACAGTAGTTACTGAGGATACTACCTGATGAGACTGGTCTCCTCTACAGTAGTTACTGATACTACCTGATGAGACTGGTCTCCTCTACAGTAGTTACTGAGGATACTACCTGATGAGACTGGTCTCCTCTACAGTAGTTACTGAGGATACTACCTGATGAGACTGGTCTCCTCTACAGTAGTTACTGAGGATATGTCACGGTTTACTATGCCAGAACCCAGAAGCAGACCAGGACAAGGTACGTTGAGAGAAAGGTGAGTGTTTATTAAATAGATTCCGAGTGAGGCTGAATAATCCAGGGAACAGAGCGGGTGGCGTGGATGGGTTGTTGAGGGTGCAGTGGTTGGTCCCGGTACTGGCTCGGCAGCCGCCGACCATCAGGCAGAGGTTGGGTGAAGGTTCCGGGTGAGAGACTGCAGACAGAACAAAAACGGAGGTCAGTACACAGCAAGTCACAAGGTGCAAAACAACAAAACTAACACTAATGGCTCAGAGGCTGATACGCTGACAAACATACTGTTCATAGCTAACGATCCGGCAGGAACTGGATGTTAGGCCAGAGCCTAAGAAGGGTGATGATCAGGACCAGGTGTGCAGATTGCTGATGGGATGCAGGTGCGGAAAACAAGAGCGCTCCCCGGAGCGTTCCCGAACCCTCGGGAAACTGGAGATTACGAACCGGAACACTAGTCACCAGACAGGACCCGACTCAGACAGCCGGGATCGTTACAGTACCCCCCTCCCGACAAACGCCACCGGGCGGACTCCCCGGAGCGCCAGGATGGAGGCGGTAGAAGTCACTGATGAGGTCCGCATCTAGGACCTGTCGCCCGCGAATCCAACTCCTCTCTTCAGGGCCATACCCCTCCCAGTCCACGAGATACTGAAACCCCGGCCCCGCCGTCTGGAATCCATGATGCGACGCACCGTGTAGGCAGGACCACCTCCGATCATCCGAGGAGGAGGAGGAGGAGGCGGAGGAGGCAACAGAGGACTGAGGAAGACAGGCTTGAGGCAGGAGACATGAAAGGTGGGATGGACTCTGAGCGTCCTCGGTAGTTTGAGTCGAACTGCCACTGGATTGATCACCTTCTCCACCACAAACGGACCAATGAACTTCGGTAACAACTTCCTAGACTCCAGTCCGTAACGGAAGATCCCGTGTGGCCAACCAAACCCTATCTCCGATGGTATAGGTGGGAGCGGGGATCCGGCGACGATTCGCCTGGAGCTGATACCGGTCCGAAACTCTAAGGAGTGCCTTTCTGGCCCGATGCCAGGTCCGGTGGCAACGACGAATATGGGCCTGAACAGAAGGCACTAAGAGCTCCTTCTCCTGAGAAGGAAACAGGGGAGGTTGGTAGCCATACAGGCACTGGAAGGAGACATCCCAGTGGCAGATGTAGGAAGAGTATTGTGGGCATACTCAACCCAAGGCAACTGAGACCCAGGAGGTGGGGTTGGAAGAGACCAGACAGGCGTGGCGTGGATTCCATCTTCTGGTTGGCTCTCTCCGCCTGACCATTGGATTGGGGGTGAAAACCAGATGTGAGACTGACTGTAGCTCCAATGGCCAAACAGAAGGACTTCCAGACAGCAGAGGTAAACTGAGGGCCACGGTCGGAAACGATATCACTGGGCAAACCGTGGACCCTGAAAACCTCCCCTAACCAGGATCTCGGACGTCTCCGAGGCAGAGGGAAGCTTGGCAATAGGCACAAAGTGGGCGAACTTGCTGAATCGGTCCACGATAGTCAGAACGACCGTGTTCCCCTCAGAAGCGGGCAACCCAGTGACGAAGTCCAGGGGCAGATGCGACCATGGTCGCCGGGGAATAGGAAGGGGGTGAAGTAGTCCAGAGCTGGGCCGATTGGTACTCTTATTCTGCGCACACACTGGACAGGCAGCAACAAAACCCCGAGTATCCTCGGCCATGGCAGGCCACCAAAAACGTCTGCGAAGAAACGCCATTGTCCGAGCCACGCCAGGGTGACAAGCCATCTTGCTGGCGTGGGACCATTTGAGGACAGCAGGACGAACCGACTCAGGCACAAACAACCGACCGGGTGGACCGCTACCGGGACCGGGCTGAGTCCGAAGGGCCGCCAGCACCTCCTCCTCAATCTTCCCATAACTGCTCCCACGACGCAGTTCCGGGGGAGGATTGTCTCGGTCTTGGACCCACTCTCCTCCGTCTTGGAGAACATCCGGGGACAAGGCGTCCGCCTTGCCGTTCTTAGATCCAGGTCGGAACGTCAGGGCAAACTTGAATCGTCCGAAAACAACGCCCACCTGGCCTGACGGGAGTTGAGACGTTTAGCCGATTGCACGTAAGCAAGATTCTTGTGGTCAGTCCAGACAATAAACGGTTGCTCCGCCCCCTCCAACCAGTGGCGCCACTCCTCCAAGGCAAGTTTCACCGCGAGAAGCTCCCGGTTACCCACATCGTAATTCCTCTCCGCAGGCGAGCAGGCGAGAGTAGTAGGCGCAGGGATGGAGTTTACTGTCCGTGGAGCATCGCTGCGACAGGATGGCGCCAACTCCCACATCAGACGCGTCCACTTCAACGACGAACTGACGGGCCGTGTCGGTTGAGAGAGAATCGGTGCGTTGGTGAATCGCCTCTTCAAATCCAGAAACGCTCGATCCGCCTCCGGATTCCACTTGAAGGTCCTGATACTGGAAGTCAAGGCAGTTAACGGAGCGGCCACACGGCTGTAATCCCGGATGAATCTGCGGTAGAAATTCGCAAACCCCAAAAATCTCTGGAGCTGCAATCTCGTACCGGGCTGGGCCCATTCCAGAACCGCTCTAACCTTCTCCTGGTCCATCCTAATCTCTCCCCTGGAGATGATGTACCCGAGAAAGGATGTCGTGTGGGCGTGAAACTCGCACTTCTCGGCCTTCACGAACAGGCGATTCTCCAACAATCGCTGCAGAACCTGCCGGACATGCTGGACGTGGTCGGAAGGTTCCTTCGAGAAGATCAGAATGTCATCCAGGTAAACAAACACAAAGAGACCGATCATATCTCTCAGGACGTCGTTCACCATACTCTGGAATACCGCTGGAGCATTGGTCAGTCCAAACGGCATCACCTGATACCGAAGTGACCCATCGGTGTATTGAAACCCGTCAACCACTCGTCCCCCTCTCTGATCCGGACCAGGTGATACGCATTGCGTAGGTCTAGCTTGGTGAACACCGTAGCACCCTGTAAGGAGTCGAAGGCAGAACTCATCAAGGGCAGGGGATACTTGTTCTTGACCGTGATGTCATTCAACCCCCGATAATCAATACACGGTCGAAGAGAGCCATCCTTCTTACCCACAAAGAAGAATCCTGCCCCCAGGGGTGATGACGAGGGACGAACGAGACCAGCAGCTAGGGACTCCTTGATGTAGGTCTCCAACGCCTCACGTTCAGGTCGGGAGATACTGTATAACCTTCCCTTGGGGTAGACAGCTCCAGGGACCAGGTTGATGGCACAATCATATGGTCGGTGGGGAGGGAGTGACAGAGCCTTCTGCTTACTGAAAACTTTCCCCAAATCGTGATATGTCTCGGGAACCAGGGACAAATCTGGGGGTTTAGCCTCAATCACCTGACTGGGAACCGAATGGGGGCATGCAGTCTTGAGACAGTTAGCATGACAATCAAGGCTCCAACTCGTTACCTTGCCCGTCACCCAATCGAACGTGGGATTGTGTTCCTTCAGCCAGGGGTATCCAAGGACCAGAGGAACATGGGAAGACGGCAGAATGAAGAATGAAATCATCTCAGAATGATTCCCCGACAACCGCATCTTAACCGGTTCAGTCCTCATCGTGATATGTGCCAGACTACTGCCGTTCAGAGTGGTCGCTTCAATGGCTTCCGGCAATTGCTCCTTGGAAAGCCCCAGCTGTTCCACCAACTCGGCATCAAGAAAGCTTCCATCGGCACCTGAATCGATAAAGCGTTAAGCGCTAAGCTCTGATTCCTGTTCACAAGGGTAGCCGGGAAAGCGGGGTCTGACAGAGGTACTGAGAGGTTGAAACTGGCTCGCTAAAAGTCCTCCCAACTTTGCGAGCCGGGCAGTTTGACGACCGCCGGGAACAAGTGGAGATGTAATGTCCCGAGCTACCACAGTAGAGGCAGCAGTTGGTCTTACGTCTATGTTGACGCTCCTCCTTGGTTAACCCGTGCCGCCCCACTTGCATGGGTTCAGAATCGGGAGAGAGGACCTCTCCACTAATCCATTGTGGTGGAGAATGATCGACGTGTTCTGGTCCACCACCCGACCCGACTGGGAACTGAGAAGCTGATCGATTGGACGGACCCCATTGCTTCTCCCTCCTTCGCTCTCGGACTCGATTATCCACCCGAATAGACAAGGCTACCAAGCTGTCCAGGTCACTAGGCTCCGGATAGGAGATCAACTCATCCTTGAGCTGCTCCGACAGACCCTGGTAAAGGCCGCTTGCAGAGACTCCTCGTTCCACCCACTCTCCACAGCCAACGTCTTGAACTCGATCACGAAGTCGGCCACGCTGCGAGTTCCTTGGCGAAGCGAAAACAGGCGCCTAGCTGCGTCCCTCCCTCGGACGGAATGGTCGAAGAGCTTCCTCATCTCGGCCGTGAACCCCTGGTATGAAGCCATGCAGGGATCCTGTCGTTCCCAAACGGCTGAAGCCCACTCCAGCGCTCGACCACGCAGCAACTCAATCACAAAGGCTATCCTAGCCTTGTCTGTGGCATAAGAGTAGGGCTGTAGATCGAACACTAATCCACACTGCATAAGGAAGGAACGGCATCTTCCCAGCTCCCCCTCATATTTATCCGGCGTCGGAACCTTGGGCTCACGGATGGACACAGCTTCAGAAGCGGCAGGCGAGATGGGTGAAACCGGTAGTGGATCCTCCACCGGACACTTACGTTGGTTCTGGACCTCCGTCAGACCGGTAGAAAGGTTCCGAACTGACAACGCGATCTCCTGTAGTACCATGCTATGATGGCCCAACATCTTCTCCTGCTGGGTAATAGCATGGCGAACAGAGTCCAGGTCCGCTGGGTTCATTACTGGCGGATCGTTCTGTCACGGTTTACTATGCCAGAACCCAGAAGCAGACCAGGACAAGGTACGTTGAGATGAAGGTGAGTGTTTATTAAATAGATTCCGAGTGAGGCTGAATAATCCAGGGAACAGAGCGGGTGGCGTGGATGGGTTGTTGAGGGTGCAGTGGTTGGTCGGTACTGGCTCGGCAGCCGCCACCATCAGGCAGAGGTTGGGTGAAGGTTCCGGGTGAGAGACTGCAGACAGAACAAAAACGGAGGTCAGTACACAGCAAGTCACAAGGTGCAAAACAACAAAACTAACACTAATGGCTCAGAGGCTGATACGGCTGACAAACATACTGTTCATAGCTAACGATCCGGCAGGAACTGGATGTTAGGCCAGAGCCTAAGAAGGGTGATGATCAGGACCAGGTGTGCAGATTGCTGATGGGATGCAGGTGCGGAAAACAAGAGCGCTCCCCGGAGCGTTCCCGAACCCTCGGGAAACTGGAGATTACGAACCGGAACACTAGTCACCAGACAGGACCCGACTCAGACAGCCGGGATCGTTACAGGATACTACCTGATGAGACTGGTCTCCTCTACAGTAGTTACTGAGGATACTACCTGATGAGACTGGTCTCCTCTACAGTAGTTACTGATACTACCTGATGAGACTGGTCTCCTCTACAGTAGTTACTGAGGATACTACCTGATGAGACTGGTCTCCTCTACAGTAGTTACTGATACTACCTGATGAGACTGGTCTCCTCTACAGTAGTTACTGAGGATACTACCTGATGAGACTGGTCTCCTCTACAGTAGTTACTGAGGATACTACCTGATGAGACTGGTCTCCTCTACAGTAGTTACTGAGGATACTACCTGATGAGACTGGTCTCCTCTACAGTAGTTACTGAGGATACTACCTGATGAGACTGGTCTCCTCTACAGTAGTTACTGAGGATACTACCTGATGAGACTGGTCTCCTCTACAGTAGTTACTGAGGATACTACCTGATGAGACTGGTCTCCTCTACAGTAGTTACTGATACTACCTGATGAGACTGGTCTCCTCTACAGTAGTTACTGAGGATACTACCTGATGAGACTGGTCTCCTCTACAGTAGTTACTGAGGATACTACCTGATGAGACTGGTCTCCTCTACAGTAATTACTGAGGATACTACCTGATGAGACTGGTCTCCTCTACAGTAGTTACTGATACTACCTGATGAGACTGGTCTCCTCTACAGTAGTTACTGAGGATACTACCTGATGAGACTGGTCTCCTCTACAGTAGTTACTGAGGATACTACCTGATGAGACTGGTCTCCTCTACAGTAGTTACTGAGGATACTACCTGATGAGACTGGTCTCCTCTACAGTAGTTACTGAGGATACTACCTGATGAGACTGGTCTCCTCTACAGTAGTTACTGAGGATACTACCTGATGAGACAGGTCTCCTCTACAGTAGTTACTGAGGATACTACCTGATGAGACTGGTCTCCTCTACAGTAGTTACTGAGGATACTACCTGATGAGACAGGTCTCCTCTACAGTAGTTACTGATACTACCTGATGAGACTGGTCTCCTCTACAGTAGTTACTGATACTACCTGATGAGACTGGTCTCCTCTACAGTAGTTACTGAGGATACTACCTGATGAGACTGGTCTCCTCTACAGTAGTTACTGAGGATACTACCTGATGAGACTGGTCTCCTCTACAGTAGTTACTGAGGATACTACCTGATGAGACTGGTCTCCTCTACAGTAGTTACTGAGGATACTACCTGATGAGACTGGTCTCCTCTACAGTAGTTACTGAGGATACTACCTGATGAGACTGGTCTCCTCTACAGTAGTTACTGATACTACCTGATGAGACTGGTCTCCTCTACAGTAGTTACTGAGGATACTACCTGATGAGACTGGTCTCCTCTACAGTAGTTACTGATACTACCTGATGAGACTGGTCTCCTCTACAGTAGTTACTGATACTACCTGATGAGACTGGTCTCCTCTACAGTAGTTACTGAGGATACTACCTGATGAGACTGGTCTCCTCTACAGTAGTTACTGAGGATACTACCTGATGAGACTGGTCTCCTCTACAGTAGTTACTGATACTACCTGATGAGACTGGTCTCCTCTACAGTAGTTACTGAGGATACTACCTGATGAGACTGGTCTCCTCTACAGTAGTTACTGATACTACCTGATGAGACTGGTCTCCTCTACAGTAGTTACTGATACTACCTGATGAGACTGGTCTCCTCTACAGTAGTTACTGAGGATACTACCTGATGAGACTGGTCTCCTCTACAGTAGTTACTGAGGATACTACCTGATGAGACTGGTCTCCTCTACAGTAGTTACTGAGGATACTACCTGATGAGACTGGTCTCCTCTACAGTAGTTACTGAGGATACTACCTGATGAGACTGGTCTCCTCTACAGTAGTTACTGAGGAAACTACCTGATGAGACTGGTCTCCTCTACAGTAGTTACTGAGGATACTACCTGATGAGACTGGTCTCCTCTACAGTAGTTACTGATACTACCTGATGAGACTGGTCTCCTCTACAGTAGTTACTGAGGATACTACCTGATGAGACTGGTCTCCTCTACAGTAGTTACTGAGGATACTACCTGATGAGACTGGTCTCCTCTACAGTAGTTACTGAGGATACTACCTGATGAGACTGGTCTCCTCTACAGTAGTTACTGAGGATACTACCTGATGAGACTGGTCTCCTCTACAGTAGTTACTGAGGATACTACCTGATGAGACTGGTCTCCTCTACAGTAGTTACTGATACTACCTGATGAGACTGGTCTCCTCTACAGTAGTTACTGAGGATACTACCTGATGAGACTGGTCTCCTCTACAGTAGTTACTGAGGATACTACCTGATGAGACTGGTCTCCTCTACAGTAATTACTGAGGATACTACCTGATGAGACTGGTCTCCTCTACAGTAGTTACTGATACTACCTGATGAGACTGGTCTCCTCTACAGTAGTTACTGAGGATACTACCTGATGAGACTGGTCTCCTCTACAGTAGTTACTGAGGATACTACCTGATGAGACTGGTCTCCTCTACAGTAGTTACTGAGGATACTACCTGATGAGACTGGTCTCCTCTACAGTAGTTACTGAGGATACTACCTGATGAGACTGGTCTCCTCTACAGTAGTTACTGAGGATACTACCTGATGAGACAGGTCTCCTCTACAGTAGTTACTGAGGATACTACCTGATGAGACTGGTCTCCTCTACAGTAGTTACTGAGGATACTACCTGATGAGACAGGTCTCCTCTACAGTAGTTACTGATACTACCTGATGAGACTGGTCTCCTCTACAGTAGTTACTGATACTACCTGATGAGACTGGTCTCCTCTACAGTAGTTACTGAGGATACTACCTGATGAGACTGGTCTCCTCTACAGTAGTTACTGAGGATACTACCTGATGAGACTGGTCTCCTCTACAGTAGTTACTGAGGATACTACCTGATGAGACTGGTCTCCTCTACAGTAGTTACTGAGGATACTACCTGATGAGACTGGTCTCCTCTACAGTAGTTACTGAGGATACTACCTGATGAGACTGGTCTCCTCTACAGTAGTTACTGAGGATACTACCTGATGAGACTGGTCTCCTCTACAGTAGTTACTGATACTACCTGATGAGACTGGTCTCCTCTACAGTAGTTACTGATACTACCTGATGAGACTGGTCTCCTCTACAGTAGTTACTGATACTACCTGATGAGACTGGTCTCCTCTACAGTAGTTACTGAGGATACTACCTGATGAGACTGGTCTCCTCTACAGTAGTTACTGAGGATACTACCTGATGAGACTGGTCTCCTCTACAGTAGTTACTGATACTACCTGATGAGACTGGTCTCCTCTACAGTAGTTACTGAGGATACTACCTGATGAGACTGGTCTCCTCTACAGTAGTTACTGGATACTACCTGATGAGACTGGTCTCCTCTACAGTAGTTACTGATACTACCTGATGAGACTGGTCTCCTCTACAGTAGTTACTGAGGATACTACCTGATGAGACTGGTCTCCTCTACAGTAGTTACTGAGGATACTACCTGATGAGACTGGTCTCCTCTACAGTAGTTACTGAGGATACTACCTGATGAGACTGGTCTCCTCTACAGTAGTTACTGAGGATACTACCTGATGAGACTGGTCTCCTCTACAGTAGTTACTGATACTACCTGATGAGACTGGTCTCCTCTACAGTAGTTACTGAGGATACTACCTGATGAGACTGGTCTCCTCTACAGTAGTTACTGAGGATACTACCTGATGAGACTGGTCTCCTCTACAGTAATTACTGAGGATACTACCTGATGAGACTGGTCTCCTCTACAGTAGTTACTGAGGATACTACCTGATGAGACTGGTCTCCTCTACAGTAGTTACTGAGGATACTACCTGATGAGACTGGTCTCCTCTACAGTAGTTACTGAGGATACTACCTGATGAGACTGGTCTCCTCTACAGTAGTTACTGAGGATACTACCTGATGAGACTGGTCTCCTCTACAGTAGTTACTGAGGATACTACCTGATGAGACTGGTCTCCTCTACAGTAGTTACTGAGGATACTACCTGATGAGACAGGTCTCCTCTACAGTAGTTACTGAGGATACTACCTGATGAGACTGGTCTCCTCTACAGTAGTTACTGAGGATACTACCTGATGAGACAGGTCTCCTCTACAGTAGTTACTGATACTACCTGATGAGACTGGTCTCCTCTACAGTAGTTACTGGATACTACCTGATGAGACTGGTCTCCTCTACAGTAGTTACTGAGGATACTACCTGATGAGACTGGTCTCCTCTACAGTAGTTACTGAGGATACTACCTGATGAGACTGGTCTCCTCTACAGTAGTTACTGAGGATACTACCTGATGAGACTGGTCTCCTCTACAGTAGTTACTGAGGATACTACCTGATGAGACTGGTCTCCTCTACAGTAGTTACTGAGGATACTACCTGATGAGACTGGTCTCCTCTACAGTAGTTACTGATACTACCTGATGAGACTGGTCTCCTCTACAGTAGTTACTGATACTACCTGATGAGACTGGTCTCCTCTACAGTAGTTACTGATACTACCTGATGAGACTGGTCTCCTCTACAGTAGTTACTGATACTACCTGATGAGACTGGTCTCCTCTACAGTAGTTACTGAGGATACTACCTGATGAGACTGGTCTCCTCTACAGTAGTTACTGAGGATACTACCTGATGAGACTGGTCTCCTCTACAGTAGTTACTGATACTACCTGATGAGACTGGTCTCCTCTACAGTAGTTACTGAGGATACTACCTGATGAGACTGGTCTCCTCTACAGTAGTTACTGATACTACCTGATGAGACTGGTCTCCTCTACAGTAGTTACTGATACTACCTGATGAGACTGGTCTCCTCTACAGTAGTTACTGAGGATACTACCTGATGAGACTGGTCTCCTCTACAGTAGTTACTGAGGATACTACCTGATGAGACTGGTCTCCTCTACAGTAGTTACTGAGGATACTACCTGATGAGACTGGTCTCCTCTACAGTAGTTACTGAGGATACTACCTGATGAGACTGGTCTCCTCTACAGTAGTTACTGAGGAAACTACCTGATGAGACTGGTCTCCTCTACAGTAGTTACTGAGGATACTACCTGATGAGACTGGTCTCCTCTACAGTAGTTACTGATACTACCTGATGAGACTGGTCTCCTCTACAGTAGTTACTGAGGATACTACCTGATGAGACTGGTCTCCTCTACAGTAGTTACTGAGGATACTACCTGATGAGACTGGTCTCCTCTACAGTAGTTACTGAGGATACTACCTGATGAGACTGGTCTCCTCTACAGTAGTTACTGATACTACCTGATGAGACTGGTCTCCTCTACAGTAGTTACTGAGGATACTACCTGATGAGACTGGTCTCCTCTACAGTAGTTACTGAGGATACTACCTGATGAGACTGGTCTCCTCTACAGTAGTTACTGATACTACCTGATGAGACTGGTCTCCTCTACAGTAGTTACTGAGGATACTACCTGATGAGACTGGTCTCCTCTACAGTAGTTACTGAGGATACTACCTGATGAGACTGGTCTCCTCTACAGTAGTTACTGAGGATACTACCTGATGAGACTGGTCTCCTCTACAGTAGTTACTGAGGATACTACCTGATGAGACTGGTCTCCTCTACAGTAGTTACTGATACTACCTGATGAGACTGGTCTCCTCTACAGTAGTTACTGATACTACCTGATGAGACTGGTCTCCTCTACAGTAGTTACTGAGGATACTACCTGATGAGACTGGTCTCCTCTACAGTAGTTACTGAGGATACTACCTGATGAGACTGGTCTCCTCTACAGTAGTTACTGAGGATACTACCTGATGAGACTGGTCTCCTCTATAGTAGTTACTGAGGATACTACCTGATGAGACTGGTCTCCTCTACAGTAGTTACTGAGGATACTACCTGATGAGACTGGTCTCCTCTACAGTAGTTACTGAGGATACTACCTGATGAGACAGGTCTCCTCTACAGTAGTTACTGATACTACCTGATGAGACTGGGCTCCTCTACAGTAGTTACTGATACTACCTGATGAGACTGGTCTCCTCTACAGTAGTTACTGAGGATACTACCTGATGAGACTGGTCTCCTCTACAGTAGTTACTGAGGATACTACCTGATGAGACTGGTCTCCTCTACAGTAGTTACTGGATACTACCTGATGAGACTGGTCTCCTCTACAGTAGTTACTGAGGATACTACCTGATGAGACTGGTCTCCTCTACAGTAGTTACTGAGGATACTACCTGATGAGACTGGTCTCCTCTACAGTAGTTACTGAGGATACTACCTGATGAGACTGGTCTCCTCTACAGTAGTTACTGAGGATACTACCTGATGAGACTGGTCTCCTCTACAGTAGTTACTGATACTACCTGATGAGACTGGTCTCCTCTACAGTAGTTACTGAGGATACTACCTGATGAGACTGGTCTCTCTACAGTAGTTACTGATACTACCTGATGAGACTGGTCTCCTCTACAGTAGTTACTGAGGATACTACCTGATGAGACTGGTCTCCTCTACAGTAGTTACTGAGGATACTACCTGATGAGACTGGTCTCCTCTACAGTAGTTACTGAGGATACTACCTGATGAGACTGGTCTCCTCTACAGTAGTTACTGAGGATACTACCTGATGAGACTGGTCTCCTCTACAGTAGTTACTGATACTACCTGATGAGACTGGTCTCCTCTACAGTAGTTACTGAGGATACTACCTGATGAGACTGGTCTCCTCTACAGTAGTTACTGATACTACCTGATGAGACTGGTCTCCTCTACAGTAGTTACTGAGGATACTACCTGATGAGACTGGTCTCCTCTACAGTAGTTACTGATACTACCTGATGAGACTGGTCTCCTCTACAGTAGTTACTGAGGATACTACCTGATGAGACTGGTCTCCTCTACAGTAGTTACTGAGGATACTACCTGATGAGACTGGTCTCCTCTACAGTAGTTACTGAGGATACTACCTGATGAGACTGGTCTCCTCTACAGTAGTTACTGAGGATGCTACCTGATGAGACTGGTCTCCTCTACAGTAGTTACTGATACTACCTGATGAGACTGGTCTCCTCTACAGTAGTTACTGAGGATACTACCTGATGAGACTGGTCTCCTCTACAGTAGTTACTGAGGATACTACCTGATGAGACTGGGCTCCTCTACAGTAGTTACTGATACTACCTGATGAGACTGGTCTCCTCTACAGTAGTTACTGATACTACCTGATGAGACTGGTCTCCTCTACAGTAGTTACTGAGGATACTACCTGATGAGACTGGTCTCCTCTACAGTAGTTACTGAGGATACTACCTGATGAGACTGGTCTCCTCTACAGTAGTTACTGAGGATACTACCTGATGACACTGGTCTCCTCTACAGTAGTTACTGAGGATACTACCTGATGAGACTGGTTCCTCTACAGTAGTTACTGAGGATACTACCTGATGAGACTAGTCTCCTCTACAGTAGTTACTGAGGATACTACCTGATGAGACTAGTCTCCTCTACAGTAGTTACTGATACTACCTGATGAGACTGGTCTCCTCTACAGTAGTTACTGAGGATACTACCTGATGAGACTAGTCTCCTCTACAGTAGTTACTGATACTACCTGATGAGACTGGTCTCCTCTACAGTAGTTACTGAGGATACTACCTGATGAGACTGGTCTCCTCTACAGTAGTTACTGAGGATACTACCTGATGAGACTAGTCTCCTCTACAGTAGTTACTGAGGATACTACCTGATGAGACTGGTCTCCTCTACAGTAGTTACTGAGGATACTACCTGATGAGACTAGTCTCCTCTACAGTAGTTACTGATACTACCTGATGAGACTGGTCTCCTCTACAGTAGTTACTGAGGATACTACCTGATGAGACTGGTCTCCTCTACAGTAGTTACTGAGGATACTACCTGATGAGACTGGTCTCCTCTACAGTAGTTACTGAGGATACTACCTGATGAGACTAGTCTCCTCTACAGTAGTTACTGATACTACCTGATGAGACTGGTCTCCTCTACAGTAGTTACTGATACTACCTGATGAGACTGGTCTCCTCTACAGTAGTTACTGAGGATACTACCTGATGAGACTGGTCTCCTCTACAGTAGTTACTGATACTACCTGATGAGACTGGTCTCCTCTACAGTAGTTACTGATACTACCTGATGAGACTGGTCTCCTCTACAGTAGTTACTGAGGATACTACCTGATGAGACTGGTCTCCTCTACAGTAGTTACTGAGGATACTACCTGATGAGACTGGTCTCCTCTACAGTAGTTACTGAGGATACTACCTGATGAGACTGGTCTCCTCTACAGTAGTTACTGAGGATACTACCTGATGAGACTGGTCTCCTCTACAGTAGTTACTGAGGATACTACCTGATGAGACTGGTCTCCTCTACAGTAGTTACTGAGGATACTACCTGATGAGACTGGTCTCCTCTACAGTAGTTACTGATACTACCTGATGAGACTGGTCTCCTCTACAGTAGTTACTGAGGATACTACCTGATGAGACTGGTCTCCTCTACAGTAGTTACTGATACTACCTGATGAGACTGGTCTCCTCTACAGTAGTTACTGAGGATACTACCTGATGAGACTGGTCTCCTCTACAGTAGTTACTGAGGATACTACCTGATGAGACTGGTCTCCTCTACAGTAGTTACTGAGGATACTACCTGATGAGACTGGTCTCCTCTACAGTAGTTACTGATACTACCTGATGAGACTGGTCTCCTCTACAGTAGTTACTGAGGATACTACCTGATGAGACTGGTCTCCTCTACAGTAGTTACTGATACTACCTGATGAGACTGGTCTCCTCTACAGTAGTTACTGAGGATACTACATGATGAGACTGGTCTCCTCTACAGTAGTTACTGAGGATACTACCTGATGAGACTGGTCTCCTCTACAGTAGTTACTGAGGATACTACCTGATGAGACTGGTCTCCTCTACAGTAGTTACTGAGGATACTACCTGATGAGACTGGTCTCCTCTACAGTAGTTACTGAGGATACTACCTGATGAGACTGGTCTCCTCTACAGTAGTTACTGATACTACCTGATGAGACTGGTCTCCTCTACAGTAGTTACTGAGGATACTACCTGATGAGACTGGTCTCCTCTACAGTAGTTACTGAGGATACTACCTGATGAGACTGGTCTCCTCTACAGTAGTTACTGATACTACCTGATGAGACTGGTCTCCTCTACAGTAGTTACTGAGGATACTACCTGATGAGACTGGTCTCCTCTACAGTAGTTACTGAGGATACTACCTGATGAGACTGGTCTCCTCTACAGTAGTTACTGAGGATACTACTTGATGAGACTGGTCTCCTCTACAGTAGTTACTGAGGATACTACCTGATGAGACTGGTCTCCTCTACAGTAGTTACTGAGGATACTACCTGATGAGACTGGTCTCCTCTACAGTAGTTACTGAGGATACTACCTGATGAGACTGGTCTCCTCTACAGTAGTTACTGAGGATACTACCTGATGAGACTGGTCTCCTCTACAGTAGTTACTGATACTACCTGATGAGACTGGTCTCCTCTACAGTAGTTACTGAGGATACTACCTGATGAGACTGGTCTCCTCTACAGTAGTTACTGAGGATACTACCTGATGAGACTGGTCTCCTCTACAGTAGTTACTGATACTACCTGATGAGACTGGTCTCCTCTACAGTAGTTACTGAGGATACTACCTGATGAGACTGGTCTCCTCTACAGTAGTTACTGAGGATACTACCTGATGAGACTGGTCTCCTCTACAGTAGTTACTGAGGATACTACCTGATGAGACTGGTCTCCTCTACAGTAGTTACTGAGGATACTACCTGATGAGACTGGTCTCCTCTACAGTAGTTACTGAGGATACTACCTGATGAGACTGGTCTCCTCTACAGTAGTTACTGGATACTACCTGATGAGACTGGTCTCCTCTACAGTAGTTACTGAGGATACTACCTGATGAGACTGGTCTCCTCTACAGTAGTTACTGAGGATACTACCTGATGAGACTGGTCTCCTCTACAGTAGTTACTGATACTACCTGATGAGACTGGTCTCCTCTACAGTAGTTACTGAGGATACTACCTGATGAGACTGGTCTCCTCTACAGTAGTTACTGAGGATACTACCTGATGAGACTGGTCTCCTCTACAGTAGTTACTGATACTACCTGATGAGACTGGTCTCCTCTACAGTAGTTACTGAGGATACTACCTGATGAGACTGGTCTCCTCTACAGTAGTTACTGAGGATACTACCTGATGAGACTGGTCTCCTCTACAGTAGTTACTGATACTACCTGATGAGACTGGTCTCCTCTACAGTAGTTACTGATACTACCTGATGAGACTGGTCTCCTCTACAGTAGTTACTGAGGATACTACCTGATGAGACTGGTCTCCTCTACAGTAGTTACTGAGGATACTACCTGATGAGACTGGTCTCCTCTACAGTAGTTACTGATACTACCTGATGAGACTGGTCTCCTCTACAGTAGTTACTGAGGATACTACCTGATGAGACTGGTCTCCTCTACAGTAGTTACTGAGGATACTACCTGATGAGACTGGTCTCCTCTACAGTAGTTACTGAGGATACTACCTGATGAGACTGGTCTCCTCTACAGTAGTTACTGAGGATACTACCTGATGAGACTGGTCTCCTCTACAGTAGTTACTGAGGATACTACCTGATGAGACTGGTCTCCTCTACAGTAGTTACTGAGGATACTACCTGATGACACTGGTCTCCTCTACAGTAGTTACTGAGGATACTACCTGATGAGACTGGTCTCCTCTACAGTAGTTACTGAGGATACTACCTGATGAGACTGGTCTCCTCTACAGTAGTTACTGAGGATACTACCTGATGAGACTGGTCTCCTCTACAGTAGTTACTGAGGATACTACCTGATGAGACTGGTCTCCTCTACAGTAGTTACTGAGGATACTACCTGATGAGACTGGTCTCCTCTACAGTAGTTACTGAGGATACTACCTGATGAGACTGGTCTCCTCTACAGTAGTTACTGATACTACCTGATGAGACTGGTCTCCTCTACAGTAGTTACTGATACTACCTGATGAGACTGGTCTCCTCTACAGTAGTTACTGAGGATACTACCTGATGAGACTGGTCTCCTCTACAGTAGTTACTGATACTACCTGATGAGACTGGTCTCCTCTACAGTAGTTACTGAGGATACTACCTGATGAGACTGGTCTCCTCTACAGTAGTTACTGATACTACCTGATGAGACTGGTCTCCTCTATAGTAGTTACTGAGGATACTACCTGATGAGACTGGTCTCCTCTACAGTAGTTACTGAGGATACTACCTGATGAGACTGGTCTCCTCTACAGTAGTTACTGATACTACCTGATGAGACTGGTCTCCTCTACAGTAGTTACTGAGGATACTACCTGATGAGACAGGTCTCCTCTACAGTAGTTACTGATACTACCTGATGAGACTGGTCTCCTCTACAGTAGTTACTGATACTACCTGATGAGACTGGTCTCCTCTACAGTAGTTACTGAGGATACTACCTGATGAGACTGGTCTCCTCTACAGTAGTTACTGATACTACCTGATGAGACTGGTCTCCTCTACAGTAGTTACTGAGGATACTACCTGATGAGACTGGTCTCCTCTACAGTAGTTACTGAGGATACTACCTGATGAGACTGGTCTCCTCTACAGTAGTTACTGATGATACTACCTGATGAGACTGGTCTCCTCTACAGTAGTTACTGAGGATACTACCTGATGAGACTGGTCTCCTCTACAGTAGTTACTGAGGATACTACCTGATGAGACTGGTCTCCTCTACAGTAGTTACTGAGGATACTACCTGATGAGACTGGGCTCCTCTACAGTATTTACTGAGGATACTTCCGGAGAACTACTGTGTCTTGCTCTATATCACCGGAAGCAAAGTGGAATTGAGTTAAAAGTAAGAAAGAATGAATATTCTCCCTTTGCCCTCTCGTCCAGATCTGAGCCTGACTTCACTGGGGCCTTCCTACAAGGTCCTCCTCTGCTCCCCCCATCGCAAGCTCCTCTGGATTTGGTCCTGGCTTACTGAGTCGGCCATCCCCTGGACCGGCCCCCAAAACACATCCCTCAGGATCGCAGCGATCATCTCGTTGTCCTCCGGTGATCGGTTGTTATAGGGAGCTCCATAGTTAGGGATGTAGTGGTTGTTATAGGGAGCTCCATAGTTAGGGATGTAGTGGTTGTTATAGGGAGCTCCATAGTTAGGGATGTAGTGGTTGTTATAGGGGAGCTCCATAGTTAGGGATGTAGTGGTTGTTATAGGGAGCTCCATAGTTAGGGATGTAGTGGTTGTTATAGGGAGCTCCATAGTTAGGGATGTAGTGGTTGTTATAGGGAGCTCCATAGTTAGGGATGTAGTGGTTGTTATAGGGAGCTCCATAGTTAGGGATGTAGTGGTTGTTATAGGGAGCTCCATAGTTAGGGATGTAGTGGTTGTTATAGGGAGCTCCATAGTTAGGGATGTAGTGGTTGTTACAGGGAGCTCCATAGTTAGGGATGTAGTGGTTGTTACAGGGAGCTCCATAGTTAGGGATGTAGTGGTTGTTATAGGGAGCTCCATAGTTAGGGATGTAGTGGTTGTTACAGGGAGCTCCATAGTTAGGGATGTAGTGGTTGTTATAGGGAGCTCCATAGTTAGGGATGTAGTGGTTGTTATAGGGAGCTCCATAGTTAGGGATGTAGTGGTTGTTATAGGGAGCTCCATAGTTAGGGGATGTAGTGGTTGTTACAGGGAGCTCCATAGTTAGGGATGTAGTGGTTGTTATAGGGAGCTCCATAGTTAGGGATGTAGTGGTTGTTATAGGGAGCTCCATAGTTAGGGATGTAGTGGTTGTTATAGGGGAGCTCCATAGTTAGGGATGTAGTGGTTGTTATAGGGAGCTCCATAGTTAGGGATGTAGTGGTTGTTACAGGGAGCTCCATAGTTAGGGATGTAGTGGTTGTTACAGGGAGCTCCATAGTTAGGGATGTAGTGGTTGTTATAGGGAGCTCCATAGTTAGGGATGTAGTGGTTGTTACAGGGAGCTCCATAGTTAGGGATGTAGTGGTTGTTATAGGGAGCTCCATAGTCAGGGATGTAGTGGTTGTTATAGGGAGCTCCATAGTTAGGGATGTAGTGGTTGTTACAGGGAGCTCCATAGTTAGGGATGTAGTGGTTGTTACAGGGAGCTCCATAGTTAGGGATGTAGTGGTTGTTACAGGGAGCTCCATAGTTAGGGATGTAGTGGTTGTTATAGGGAGCTCCATAGTTAGGGATGTAGTGGTTGTTACAGGGAGCTCCATAGTTAGGGATGTAGTGGTTGTTATAGGGAGCTCCATAGTCAGGGATGTAGTGGTTGTTATAGGGAGCTCCATAGTTAGGGATGTAGTGGTTGTTACAGGGAGCTCCATAGTTAGGGATGTAGTGGTTGTTATAGGGAGCTCCATAGTTAGGGATGTAGTGGTTGTTATAGGGAGCTCCATAGTTAAGGATGTAGTGGTTGTTATAGGGAGCTCCATAGTTAGGGATGTAGTGGTTGTTATAGGGAGCTCCATAGTTAGGGATGTAGTGGTTGATATAGGGAGCTCCATAGTTAGGGATGTAGTGGTTGTTATAGGGAGCTCCATAGTTAGGGATGTAGTGGTTGTTATAGGGAGCTCCATAGTTAATGATGTAGTGGTTGTTATACGGAGCTCCATAGTTAGGGAAGTAGTGGTTGTTATAGGGAGCTCCATAGTTAAGGATGTAGTGGTTGTTATAGGGAGCTCCATAGTTAGGGATGTAGTGGTTGTTATAGGGAGCTCCATAGTTAGGGATGTAGTGGTTGTTACAGGGAGCTCCATAGTTAGGGATGTAGTGGTTGTTACAGGGAGCTCCATAGTTAGGGATGTAGTGGTTGTTACAGGGAGCTCCATAGTTAGGGATGTAGTGGTTGTTATAGGGAGCTCCATAGTTAGGGATGTAGTGGTTGTTATAGGGAGCTCCATAGTTAGGGATGTAGTGGTTGTTATAGGGAGCTCCATAGTTAGGGATGTAATGTTTGTTATAGGGAGCTCCATAGTTAGGGATGTAGTGGTTGTTACAGGGAGCTCCATAGTTAGGGATGTAGTGGTTGTTACAGGGAGCTCCATAGTTAGGGATGTAGTGGTTGTTATAGGGAGCTCCATAGTTAGGGATGTAGTGGTTGTTATAGGGAGCTCCATAGTTAGGGATGTAGTGGTTGTTATAGGGAGCTCCATAGTTAGGGATGTAGTGGTTGTTATAGGGAGCTCCATAGATAGGGATGTAGTGGTTGTTATAGGGAGCTCCATAGTTAGGGATGTAGTGGTTGTTATAGGGAGCTCCATAGTTAGGGATGTAGTGGTTGTTATAGGGAGCTCCATAGTTAGGGATGTAGTGGTTGTTATAGGGAGCTCCATAGTTAAGGATGTAGTGGTTGTTATAGGGAGCTCCATAGTTAGGGATGTAGTGGTTGTTATAGGGAGCTCCATAGTTAGGGATGTAGTGGTTGTTATAGGGAGCTCCAAAGTTAGTTTTGTAGTGGTTGTTATAGGGAGCTCCATAGTTAGGGATGTAGTGGTTGTTATAGGGAGCTCCATAGTTAGGGATGTAGTGGTTGTTATAGGGAGCTCCATAGTTAGGGATGTAGTGGTTGTTATAGGGAGCTCCATAGTTAGGGATGTAGTGGTTGTTATAGGGAGCTCCATAATTACGGATGTAGTGGTTGTTATAGGGAGCTCCATAGTTAGGGATGTAGTGGTTGTTATAGGGAGCTCCATAGTTAGGGATGTAGTGGTTGTTATAGGGAGCTCCATAGTTAGGGATGTAGTGGTTGTTATAGGGAGCTCCATAGTTAGGGATGTAGTGGTTGTTACAGGGAGCTCCATAGTTAGGGATGTAGTGGTTGTTATAGGGAGCTCCATAGTTAGGGATGTAGTGGTTGTTATAGGGAGCTCCATAGTTAGGGATGTAGTGGTTGTTATAGGGAGCTCCATAGTTAGGGATGTAGTGGTTGTTATAGGGAGCTCCATAGTTAGGGATGTAGTGGTTGATATAGGGAGCTCCATAGTTAGGGATGTAGTGGTTGTTACAGGGAGCTCCATAGTTAGGGATGTAGTGGTTGTTATAGGGAGCTCCATAGTTAGGGATGTAGTGGTTGTTACAGGGAGCTCCATAGTTAGGGATGTAGTGGTTGTTATAGGGAGCTCCATAGTTAGGGATGTAGTGGTTGTTATAGGGAGCTCCATAGTTAGGGATGTAGTGGTTGTTATAGGGAGCTCCATAGTTAGGGATGTAGTGGTTGTTATAGGGAGCTCCATAGTTAGGGATGTAGTGGTTGTTACAGGGAGCTCCATAGTTAGGGATGTAGTGGTTGTTATAGGGAGCTCCATAGTTAGGGATGTAGTGGTTGTTATAGGGAGCTCCATAGTTAGGGATGTAGTGGTTGTTATAGGGAGCTCCATAGTTAGGGATGTAGTGGTTGTTATAGGGAGCTCCATAGTTAGGGGATGTAGTGGTTGTTATAGGGAGCTCCATAGTTAGGGATGTAGTGGTTGTTATAGGGAGCTCCATAGTTAGGGATGTAGTGGTTGTTATAGGGAGCTCCATAGTTAGGGATGTAGTGGTTGTTATAGGGAGCTCCATAGTTAGGGATGTAGTGGTTGATATAGGGAGCTCCATAGTTAGGGATGTAGTGGTTGTTATAGGGAGCTCCATAGTTAGGGATGTAGTGGTTGTTATAGGGAGCTCCATAGTTAGGGATTTAGTGGTTGTTATAGGGAGCTCCATAGTTAGGGATGTAGTGGTTGTTATAGGGAGCTCCATAGTTTTTTTGTAGTGACATTGGCATTTCTGATTACACATTGACATTGCTGATCTCAGTGATCACTATCACTTTGCCATCTGCTCTGTCAGCTGCATCCTGACCCTGAATTAGCTCTAGAATGGTTCTCATATATTTTTATCTCTCTGGCAGACAAACACCAGACACACCCGCTCCCTTTAAACCCCTTAGAGTAAAGAATAGAACACACCCTTGATTTATTTTTATTTTTATATAGGTTAGGGGGTAGATCAGCTTTAAAATTGCAAATAGATTGTGGCTTCCATCAATTTAATTGTCTGCATAATTTACAATCCCCCATATATATATTTTTAAAATATATAGTACCAGTCAAAAGTTTGGACACACCTACTCATTCTAGGGTTTTTCTTTATTTTTACTATTTTCTACATTGTAGAATAATAGTGATGTCACGCCCTGGCTCTGGGGACTCTGAAATGTTGAGCCAGGGTGTGTAGTTTCTGTGTTATATTTTCTATGTTGATGTTCTAGATCGTTTAGATCTATGTTGGCCAGGGTGGTTCCCAATCAGAGGCAGCTGTATCTCGTTGTCTCTGATTGGGGACCATACTTAGGCAGCCTGTTTGTCACTAGTCGGTGTGGGATCTTGTTCCGTAAAGGTTTGTTTTGTGTAACCGAGGACTTCACGTATCGTTTGTTTGTTGTTTTGTGTCGTGTTAAGTACTTAATAAAATTTACGCTTATCACGCTGCGCCTTGGTCCGTATCTTCCGTTAACGATCGTGACAAGTGAAGACATCAAAACTATGAAATAACACATATGGAATCATGTAGTAACCAGAAAAGTGTTAAACAAATCAAAATATATTTTATATTTGAGATTCTTCAAAGTAGCCACCCTTTGCCTTGATGACAGCTTTGCACACTCTTGGCATTCTCTCAACCAGCTTCACCTGGAATGCTTTTCCAACAGTCTTGAGGCCTTTGTGTTTTATGTGCTTTGATTGATCTTGCTTTATCTTGGCCAGGTGGCAGTTGTAAATGAGAACTTGTTCTCAACTGGCTTACCTGGTTAAATAAAGGTTAAATAAAATAAAATAAAAAATACAATCTATTTTATTGCTTTTTGTATATATATATATATATATATATATATATTATTTTTTTAGTCATTTAGCAGACGCTCTTATCCAGAGCGACTTACAGGAGCAATTAGGGTTAAGTGCCTTGCTCAAGGGCACATCGACAGATTTTTCACCTAGTCGGCTCGGGGATTAGAACCAGCGACCTTTCGGTTACTGGCACAACGCTCTTACCCACTAAGCCACCTGCCGCCCCATATATATATATTTTAATTATTTTAAGTGTGTTGCTATTTTACATGCACTTCAAATACACTTAGAATTTAAGTGTGATTTGATATTGGATATGTAATTGATAACATGCCTAGAGTTGTATGAAAACCGACTCCATCTAACGTTCTTATCAAGACTGATCAAGCTCTGTTTTTATACTGAGTTTCTACTTCTTATCATTAAGTGTATTCTGACTATATTTTAGGACATTTTACTCAGTGAGAGTGAACAGTGTCACACACATGCAAGCCCACATACACAAATAGATACGTGTTAAGAAGTGAGATGTTTTCTTTTTAACAATTTATTTTGTTGGTTTCTCTCTCTCTATTTCTCTCCCTCCATCCCTCCTTCCTTCCTTCCTTCACTCTCTCTCTCTCTCTCTCTCTCTCTCTCTCTCTCTCTCTCTCTCTCTCTCTCTCTCTCTCTCTCTCTCTCTCTCTCTCTCTCTCTCTCTCTCTCTCTCTCTCTCTCTCTCTCTCTCTCTCTCTCTCTCTCCCTCTCTCTCTCTCCCCTCTCTCTCTCCCCCTCTCTCTCTCTCTCTCTCTCTCTCTCTCTCTCTCTCTCTCTCTCTCTCTGTCTCTGTCTCTGTCTCTGTCTCTGTCTCTCTCTCTCTCTCTCTCTCTCTCTCTCTCTGTCTCTCTCTCCCTCTCTCCCTCTCTCCCCTTCTCTCTCTCTCTCTCTCTCTCTCTCTCTCTCTCTCTCTCTCTCTCTCTCTCTCTCTCTCTCTCTCTCTCTCTCTCTCTCTCTCCCTCAATCCCTCTCTCTCTCTCTCTCCCCCTCTCTCCCTCTCTCCCCTCTCTCTCTCGCTCTCTCTCTCCCTCCCTCCCTCCCTCCCTCCCTCCCTCCCTCCCTCCCTCCCTCCTCCTCCCTCCCCCATCTCTCTCTCTCTCTCTCTGCTCTCCTGTCATGGTCTTTGTTAGCTGTGACTTTTCTCCATGTGGTTATCTGAGCGGAGACAGTATGCCTCTTGCTGGCTCACGACCGCCGTTTCCACGGCAACTTTATAATTGTTTTGGACACGATCCAGACTCCACTGGATACCCAGCGCGTTATTGATGTCAAAAGAAACATGTATAAAACCAGGAGATGTGAATACCGCCATATGGTTGGTTCCACACAGCCACAGCCTGGCTCCATTCAGGCCATTTAACCGTTTTCAATGAGAGGTTTTATTGTATTGGTGAATAGAACCCACACGTGACTGATGATGATATTTCATAATTTTAATCTTTTTTTTTGTATGACAACGGATAATGAGGATGGATACGGTCAATAGGAGCCAGTGAGCTGTCAGTGTGCTATTGAGGATGGATACGGCCAATAGGAGCCAGTGAGCTGTCAGTGTGTTATTGAGGATGGATACGGTCAATAGGAGCCAGTGAGCTGTCAGTGTGTTATTGAGGATGGATACGGTCAACAGGAGCCAGTGAGCTGCCAGTGTGTTATTGAGGATGGATACGGTCAATAGGAGCCAGTGAGCTGTCAGTGTGTTATTGAGGATGGATACGGTCAATAGGAGCCAGTGAGCTGTCAGTGTGTTATTGAGGATGGATACGGTCAATAGGGAGCCAGTGAGCTGTCAGTGTGTTATTGAGGATGGATACGGTCAATAGGAGCCAGTGAGCTGTCAGTGTGTTATTGAGGATGGATACGGTCAATAGGAGCCAGTGAGCTGTCAGTGTGTTATTGAGGATGGATACGGTCAATAGGAGCCAGTGAGCTGTCAGTGTGTTATTGAGGCTGGATACGGTCAATAGGAGCCAGTGAGCTGTCAGTGTGTTATTGAGGATGGATACGGTCAATAGGAGCCAGTGAGCTGTCAGTGTGTTATCGAGGATGGATACGGTCAATAGGAGCCAGTGAGCTGTCAGTGTGTTATTCTGTTCTATTCATGTCATTGAGTCGTTGTCACAGTATGTAGTGCTGTGTGTGTGTGTGTGTGTGTGTGTGTGTGTGTGTGTGTGTGTGTGTGTGTGTGTGTGTGTGTGTGGCTTATGTCCATCACAACATGATATTTTATTCACAGCTTCAATAAATGATATCTGAATGAGATATCACTCCTGCTGATGTTAGGAACACAATAACAGTTTAAACATTTAAAGATGCCTGACATCAGAACACTCTTGACATCTGACTTTAACGCTCTGAGAGAAATCTATACTCTGAAATCACTAGCTACCCATACAGTACATACCAGACTGCATAGAACCTGTCAATTACCCTGGTAGATATGTTAACCATGCAGTAGAACAGCCCTGTCAATTACCCTGGTAGATATGTTAACCATGCAGTAGAACAGCCCTGTCAATTACCCTGGTAGATATGTTAACCATGCAGTAGAACAGCCCTGTCAATTACCCTGGTAGATATGTTAACCATGCAGTAGAACAGCCCTGTCAATTACCCTGGTAGATATGTTAACCATGCAGTAGAACAGCCCTGTCAATTACCCTGTCCGTGTTTTGACAAGGCAGAGGTTATGTCAGTTATCCCTGTATGATGTATATCCATCATGGCTCCTATATTGTGCCTCCCTCCCTCCCTCCCTCCCTCCCTCCCTCCCTCCCTCCCTCCCTCCCTCCCTCCCTCTCCTCCTCCCCCCTGTGATTTTTCCTTATACCATCAAAGCTAACATCTTGAGCCTCACCCTCTTTTCACTGCCTCCTCCCCCCTCCCTCCCAGAGCCCTTACCCGTGGCCACATTAACCACTGTGCCAGCAACATTCATTAGAATAACATATAGTGCCCAACAGCCGTGAGCTCACGGCCCCCCAGTGAATATTACCAAAATGCTTCATCCTGGAACTAAACAGCACTGTACATCACCCAGTTCTCCAACCTGGTCTCAGATCATTTCATATCGTTATGTACGTAAAATCCAAGACAGTATGATATGTCACGTTTCGTATGTTATGTATTAATCTGTGGATGTCCTATCATCCATTTCGTATGATATGTTACGCATTACAATTTGTATTATATGTTACTAATTTCCTAAATGTACAGTATGTTAAAATTAATCCAAATGTATGATATGTTACGAATTATAGCTAGGTGGCTAACATTAGTTAGCTGGTTAACATTAGCTAGGCTTGGACTTAGGGTTAGGGGTTAGGGTTAAGGTTGGGGTTACGTTTAGGAGTTAGGTTAAGCAGTTAAGATTAGGGTTAAAGGAAGGGTTAGCTAAAAGGGTTAAGGTTAGGGTTAGGAGAAGGGTTAGCTAAAAGGGTTAAGGTTAGGGTTAGGAGAACGGTTAGCTAAAAGGGTTAAGGTTAGGGTTAGGAGAACGGTTAGCTAACATGCTAAGTGGTTGCAAAGTAGCTAATTAGCTAAAATCCTAAAGTTGTACATGATGAGATTCGAACTCGCAACCTTTGAGTTGCTAGACGTTCGCGTTATACAATTACCCATCCACCCTGACCAACCACCCTACTTTTGTTTTTGCCTGACATATGTAACCATACCAAATGTAACATATCATACTAATTAAAGTGTCCCGAATTTACTTTTACCATGTTACTTCTAGTCTATGAGACTAAACAACACTGGAGATCACCCTGTTCTCTCTATATCTGGGTAGAAAATGTTTCTCGTTCGTCCGTTAGCAACAACACAGCACAAAGCTTTGGTAACCTCTGTCCCTCCTTCTCCACCTCCTCCTCCTGCCTTCTTCTCATGGGAAACGTGTGTTAACATTGCCAAAGCAAGTGAAGGAAACTGAAATAAACAATAAATATTAACAGTAAACATTACACTCAGAAGATCCAAAAGAATAAAGACATTTCAAATGTCATATTATGTATATATACAGTGTTGTAACAATGTGCAAATAGTTAAAGTACAAATGGGAAAATAAATCAACATCAATATGGGTTATATTTACAATGGTGTTTGTTCTTCACTGGTTGCCCTTTTCTTGTGGCAACAGGTCACAAATCTTGCTGCTGTGATGGCACACTGTGGTTTTTCACCCAGTAGATACGGGAGTTGATCAAAATTGGGTTTGTTGTTTAATTCGTGGATCTCTGTAATCTGAGGGAAATATGTGTCTCTAATATGGTCATACATTTGGCAGGAGGTTAGGAAGTGCAGCTCAGTTTCCACCTCATTTTGTGGGCAGTGTGCACATAGCCTGTCTTCTCTTGAGAGCCAGGTCTGCCTACGGCGGCCTCTCTCAATAGCAAGGCTATGCTCACTGAGTCTGTACATAGTCAAAGCTTTCCTTAAATGTGGGTCAGTCACAGTGGTCAGGTATTCTGCCACTGTGTATGCTCTGTTTAGGGCCAAATAACATTCTGGTTTGCTCAGTTTTTTTGTTAATTCTTTCCAATGTGTCAAGTAATTATCTTTTTGTTTTCTCATGATTTGGTTGGGTCTAATTGTGTTGCTGTCCTGGGGCTGTAACGATCCCGGCAGTCTGAGTCGGGTCCTGTCTGTGTACTAGTTTTTCTGCTCGTGATCTCCAGTTTCCCGAGGGTTCTGGAACGCTCCCTGCCTGGTTGCCGGGCAACGTTGCTAGGCGGGAGCTCTCTTGATTTCCGCACCTGCATCCCATCTGCAATCTGCACACCTGGTCCTGATCATCACCCTTCTTAGGCTCTGGCCTAACATCCATTCCCTGCCGGATCGTTAGCCATGAACAGTATGTTTATCAGCGGATCCGTCTTAGAGCTTAGAGCATTAGTTTTGTTGTTTTGCACCTTGTTTGCTTGTTGTATGCTTACCTCCGTTTTGTTCTCCCTGCAGTCACTCGTCCGGAACCTTCACCCAACCTCTGCCTGATGGTCGGCGGCTGCCGAGCCCTCATTGGACCAACTACTGCACCCTCAACAACTCATCCACGCCGCCCGCTCTGTTCCCTGGATTATTCAGCAGCACTCGTGGATCAGTTAAATAAACACTCACCTTTGACACCACTTACCTTGTCCTGGTCTGCTTCTGGGTTCTGGCTTAGTAAACCGTGACAGAACGATCCGGCCAGTAATGAACCCAGCGGACCTGGACTCTGTTCGCCATGCCATTACCCATCAGGAGAAGATGTTGGGCCATCATAGCACGGTACTACAGGAGATCGCGTTGTCAGTTCGGAACCTTTCTACCGGTCTGACGGAGGTCCAGAACCAGCGCAAGTTTCCGGTGGAGGATCCACTACCGGTTTCACCCATCTCGCCTGCCGCTTCTGGAGCTGTGTCCTTCCGTGAGCCCAAGGTTCCGACGCCGGATAAATATGAGGGGAGCTGGGAAGATGCCGTTCCTTCCTTATGCAGTGTGGATTAGTGTTCGATCTACAGCCCTACTCTTATGCCACAGACAAAGCTAGGATAGCCTTTGTGATTGAGTTGCTGCGTGGTCGAGCGCTGGAGTGGGCTTCAGCCGTTTGGGAACGACAGGATCCCTGCATGGCTTCATACCAGGGGTTCACGGCCGAGATGAGGAAGCTCTTCGACCATTCCGTCCGAGGGAGGGACGCAGCTAGGCGCCTGTTTTCGCTTCGCCAAGGAACTGCGTAGCGTGGCCGACTTCGTGATCGAGTTCAAGACGTTGGCTGTGGAGAGTGGGTGGAATGAGGAGTCTCTGCAAGCGGCCTTTTACCAGGGTCTGTCGGAGCAGCTCAAGGATGAGTTGATCTCCTATCCGGAGCCTAGTGACCTGGACAGCTTGGTAGCCTTGTCTATTCGGGTGGATAATCGAGCCCGAGAGCGAAGGAGGGAGAAGCAATGGGTCCCGTCCAACCGATCAGCTTCTCAGGTTCCAGTCGGGTCGGGGATTGGACCAGAATACGTCGATCATCGTCCACCACACAGGATTAGTGGAGAGGTCCTGTCTCCCGATTCTGAACCCATGCAAGTGGGGCGGCACGGGTTAACCAAGGAGGAGCGCCAACACAGACGTAGAACTAACTGTTGCCTCTACTGTGGTGGTTCGGGACATTACCTCGCCACTGGTTCCCGGCGGTCGTCAAACTGCGCGGCTCGCTAAAGTTGGGAGGACTTTTAGCGAGCCAGTTTCGACCTCTCAATACCTCTGTCAGACCCCCGTTTCCCGGCTACCCTTATGAACAGGAATCAGAGCTTAGCGATTAACGCTTTTATCGATTCAGGTGCCGATGGAAGCTTTCTTGATGCCGAGTTGGTGGAACAGCTGGGGCTTTCCAAGGAGCAATTGCCGGAAGCCATTGAAGCTACCACTCTGGACGGCAGTAGTCTGGCACGTATCACGATGAGGACTGAACCGGTTAAGATGCTGTTGTCGGGGAATCATTCTGAGATGATTTCATTCTTCATTCTGCCGTCTTCCCATGTTCCTCTGGTCCTTGGATACCCCTGGCTGAAGGAACACAATCCCACGTTCGATTGGGTGACGGGCAAGGTAACGAGTTGGAGCCTTGATTGTCATGCTAACTGTCTCAAGACTGCCTGTCCCCATTCGGTTCCCAGTCAGGTGATTGAGGCTAAACCCCCAGATTTGTCCCTGGTTCCCGAGACATATCACGATTTGGGGGAAGTGTTCAGTAAGCAGAAGGCTCTGTCACTCCCTCCCCACCGACCATATGATTGTGCCATCAACCTGTTCCCTGGAGCTGTCTACCCCAAGGGAAGGTTATACAGTATCTCCCGACCTGAACGTGAGGCTTTGGAGACCTACATCAAGGAGTCCCTAGCTGCTGGTCTCGTTCGTCCCTCGTCATCACCCTGGGGGTCAGGATTCTTCTTTGTGGGTAAGAAGGATGGCTCTCTTCGACCGTGTATTGATTATCGGGGTTGAATGACATCACGGTCAAGAACAAGTATCCCCTGCCCTTGATGAGTTCTGCCTTCGACTCCTTACAGGGTGCTACGGTGTTCACCAAGCTAGACCTACGCAATGCGTATCACATGGTCCCGGATCAGAGAGGGGACGAGTGGTTGACGGGTTTCAATACACCGATGGGTCACTTCGAGTATCAGGTGATGCCGTTTGGACTGACCAATGCTCCAGCGGTATTCCAGAGTATGGTGAACGACGTCCTGAGAGATATGATCGGTCTCTTTGTGTTTGTTTACCTGGATGACATTCTGATCTTCTCGAAGGAACCTTCCGACCACGTCCAGCATGTCCGGCAGGTTCTGCAGCGATTGTTGGAGAATCGCCTGTTCGTGAAGGCCGAGAAGTGCGAGTTTCACGCCCACCACGACATCCTTTCTCGGGTACATCATCTCCAGGGGAGAGATTAGGATGGACCAGGAGAAGGTTAGAGCCGGTTCTGGAATGGGCCCAGCCCGGTGCGAGATTGCAGCTCCAGAGATTTTTTGGGGTTTGCGAATTTCTACCGCAGATTCATCCGGGATTACAGCCGTGTGGCCGCTCCGTTAACTGCCTTGACTTCCAGTATCAGGACCTTCAAGTGGAATCCGGAGGCGGATCGAGCGTTTCTGGATTTGAAGAGGCGATTCACCAACGCACCGATTCTCTCTCAACCGGACACGGCCCGTCAGTTCGTCGTTGAAGTGGAGCCGCGTCTGATGTGGGAGTTGGCGCCATCCTGTCGCAGCGATGCTCCACGGACAGTAAACTCCATCCCTGCGCCTACTACTCTCGTCGCCTTTCGCCTGCGGAGAGGAATTACGATGTGGGTAACCGGGAGCTTCTCGCGGTGAAACTTGCCTTGGAGGAGTGGCGCCACTGGTTGGAGGGGCGGAGCAACCGTTTATTGTCTGGACTGACCACAAGAATCTTGCTTACGTGCAATCGGCTAGACGTCTCAACTCCCCGTCAGGCCAGGTGGGCGTTGTTTTTCGGACGATTCAATTTTTCCCTGACGTTCCGACCTGGATCTAAGAACGGCAAGGCGGACGCCTTGTCCCGGATGTTCTCCAAGACGGAGGAGAGTGGGTCCAAGACCGAGACAATTCTCCCCCGGAACTGCGTCGTGGGAGCAGTTATGTGGAAGATTGAGGAGGAGGTGATGGCGGCCCTTCGGACGCAGCCCGGTCCCGGTAACGGTCCACCCGGTCGGTTGTTTGTGCCTGAGTCGGTTCGTCCTGCTGTCCTCAAATGGTCCCACGCCAGCAAGATGGCTTGTCACCCTGGCGTGGCTCGGACGATGGCGTTTCTTCGCAGACGTTTTTGGTGGCCTGCCATGGCCGAGGATACTCGGGGTTTTGTTGCTGCCTGTCCAGTGTGTGCGCAGAATAAGAGTACCAATCGGCCCAGCTCTGGACTACTTCACCCCCTTCCTATTCCCCGCGACCATGGTCGCATCTGGCCCTGGACTTTGTCACTGGGTTGCCCGCTTCTGAGGGAACACGGTCGTTCTGACTATCGTGGACAGATTCAGCAAGTTCGCCCACTTTGTGCCTATTGCCAAGCTTCCCTCTGCCTCGAGACGTCCGAGATCCTGGTTAGGGAGGTTTTCAGGGTCCACGGTTTGCCCAGTGATATCGTTTCCGACCGTGGCCCTCAGTTTACCTCTGCTGTCTGGAAGTCCTTCTGTTTGGCCATTGGAGCTACAGTCAGTCTCACATCTGGTTTTCACCCCCCAATCTAATGGTCAGGCGGAGAGAGCCAACCAGAAGATGGAATCCACGCTACGCTGCCTGGTCTCTTCCAACCCCACCTCCTGGGTCTCTCAGTTGCCTTGGGTTGAGTATGCCCACAATACTCTCCCCTACATCTGCCACTGGGATGTCTCCCTTCCAGTGCCTGTATGGCTACCAACCTCCCTTGTTCCCTTCTCAGGAGAAGGAGCTCTCAGTGCCTTCTGTTCAGGCCCATATTCGTCGTTGCCACCGGACCTGGCATCGGGCCAGAAAGGCACTCCTTAGAGTTTCGGACCGGTATCAGCTCCAGGCGAATCGTCGCCGGATCCCGCTCCCACCTATACCATCGGAGATAGGGGTCTGGTTGGCCACACGGGATCTTCCTTTACGGACTGAGTCTAGGAAGTTGTTACCGAAGTTCATTGGTCCGTTTGTGGTGGAGAAGGTGATCAATCCGGTGGCAGTTCGACTCAAACTACCGAGGACGCTCAGAGTCCATCCCACCTTTCATGTCTCCTGCCTCAAGCCTGTTTTCCTCAGTCCTCTGTTGCCTCCTCCGCCTCCTCCTCCTCCTCCTCGGATGATCGGAGGTGGTCCTGCCTACACGGTGCGACGCATCATGGATTCCAGACGGCGGGGCCGGGGTTTCCAGTATCTCGTGGACTGGGAGGGGTATGGTCCTGAAGAGGGAGTTGGATTCCGCGGCGACAGATCCTAGATGCTGACCTCATTCGTGACTTCTACCGCCTCCATCCTGGCGCTCCGGGAGTCCGCCCGGTGGCGTTCGTCGGAGGGGGGGTACTGTAACGATCCCGGCAGTCTGAGTCGGGTCCTGTCTGTGTACTAGTTTTTCTGCTCGTGATCTCCAGTTTCCCGAGGGTTCTGGAGCCGCTCCCTGCCTGGTTGCCGGGCAACGTTGCTAGGCGGGGAGCTCTCTTGATTTCCGCACCTGCATCCCATCTGCAATCTGCACACCTGGTCCTGATCATCACCCTTCTTAGGCTCTGGCCTAACATCCATTCCCTGCCGGATCGTTAGCCATGAACAGTATGTTTATCAGCGGATCCGTCTTAGAGCTTAGAGCATTAGTTTTGTTGTTTTGCACCTTGTTTGCTTGTTGTATGCTTACCTCCGTTTTGTTCTCCCTGCAGTCACTCGTCCGGAACCTTCACCCAACCTCTGCCTGATGGTCGGCGGCTGCCGAGCCCTCATTGGACCAACTACTGCACCCTCAACAACTCATCCACGCCGCCCGCTCTGTTCCCTGGATTATTCAGCAGCACTCGTGGATCAGTTAAATAAACATTAACCTTTGACACCACTTACCTTGTCCTGGTCTGCTTCTGGGTTCTGGCTTAGTAAACCGTGACAGGGGCTCTGTGGGGTCTGTTTGTGTTTGTGAACGGAGCCCCAGGACCAGCTTGCTTAGGGGACTCTTCTCCAGGTTCATCTCTCTGTTGGTGATGGCTTTGTTATGGAAGGTTTGGGAATCACTTCCGTTTAGGGCGTTATAGAATTTAACGGCTCTTTTCTGGATTTGGATAATTAGCGGGTATCGGGTGTATCTCTCGCTCCCCTCTTGGTTAATATAATGGCTGTGAGAAGGAGTCCTCTGAGTGAGAAGTGAGTGAGAATGGTATGGAAACCCTGAATAGAGCAGGGCAACAGGCTCTTCAATCCTCCTCTGTGTGTGTGTGTGTGTGTGTGTGTGTGTGTGTGTTTGTGTGTGTGTGTTTGTGTGTGTGTATTTGTGTGTGAGTCTGTGTGTGTGTGTGTGTGTCTGTGTGTCTGTATGTGTGTGTCTCTGTGTGTGTGTCTGTCTGTGTGTGTGTGTGTGTGTGTCTGTGTGTGTGTGTGTGTGTGGGTCTCTGTGTGTGTTTGTGTGTGTGTGACTAGCTTCTACAAGTCACCGTCTCTTTACACGGTGAGACAGAGACACACTGGCGTTGTAGAATTTACAGGTGTAATGTGCAGGGTCATCCTCACGTTGCTGCTGTCTTAAGGAATCCGATGCTTTAGAATGGATACAATACTCTGCAAAGATCACAGGTAGCCTGGCTATCATCCTGTCATGCTCAATGACACAGAATACAATGAGTGGAACGTTAGCATAACAGGTTCTGGGTTTTCAGTCTAGATATTACACTAAACAAAAATATGAATGGAACTTGTAAAGTGTTGGTCTCATGTTTTATGAGCTGAAATAAAAGGTCGCAGAAATTTTCCATACGCACAAAAAAGATTTTTTCTCAAAATGTTTGTGCACAAATTTCTTTACATCCTGTAAGTGAGCATTTCTCCTTTGCCAAGATAATCCATCCACCTGACAGGTGTGGAATATCAAGAAGCTGATTAAACAGCATGAACATTACACAGGTGCACTTTGTGCTGGGGACAATAAAAGGCCACTCTAAAATCTGCAATTTTGTCACACAACACAATGCCACAGATGTCTCAAGTTTTGAGGAGCGTGCAATTTGCATGCTGACTGCAGTAATGTCCACCAGAGCTGTTGCCAGATAATGTTTAATTTCTCTACCATAAGCCGCCTCCAAAGTCATTTTAAAGAATTTGACAGTACGTCCAACCGGCCTCACAGTATAACCACTTGTAACCACCCAGGACCTCCACATCCGACTTCTTCACCTGCAGGATCGTCTGAGACCTACCACCCGGACAGCTGATGAAACTGAGGAGTATTTATGTCTGTGATATAACCCTTTTGTGGGGAAATTGTTGCATGCTGAGTTTATATTTCTGGTCAGTATAGATGTTTTTTTCCCCAATTAATATTAATTTTAAAACAATATGTAAATATGAGCTACATAGTTTAATCTGAGTGTGGACTTCTGACATTATGTCAATGACAACTTTGTTGGACCAAGGGCCTGATAGTTCAAGGAACTTGGTCACACACAACTAGTCCAGCATCACATCTTTTAGTTCAAACAACCAGTAAAAGAAGAGAAGGAAATAAAAAGAGATGAAAATATCCCGGTTCTTTTTTGCCAACAGGAGGGAAAGAAAACTGAACAAGCATTCACCTTGGCAGAGGGAGTCGTGTGTGTGTGTGTACTCAGTGGTGTAAACTACTTAAGTAAAAAGTACTAGAAACTATTTATATTTTTTGACATCATATGCAGTCTCCGTGAATGGTATAGTAGATGTCCTGGAGGTATAGTGGATTTCATGGTGGTATAGTAGATTTCCTGGTGGTATAGTGGATTTCATGGTGGTATAGTATATTTCCTGGTGGTATAGTATATTTCCTGGAGGTATAGTAGATGTCCTGGTGGTATAGTAGATGTCCTGGTGGTATAGTAGATGTCCTGGTGGTATAGTATATTTCCTGGTGGTATAGTAGATGTCCTGGATGTATAGTAGATGTCCTGGTGGTATAGTAGATGTCCTGGTGGTATAGTAGATTTCCTGGTGGTATAGTAGATGTCCTGGTGGTATAGTAGATGTCCTGGTGGTATAGTAGATTTCCTGGAGGAATAGTGGATGTCCTGGAGGTATAGTGGATTTCCTGGTGGTATAGTAGATTTCCTGGTGGTATAGTAGATTTCCTGGAGGAATAGTGGATGTCCTGGAGGTATAGTGGATTTCCTGGTGGTATAGTAGATTTCCTGGTGGTATAGTGGATGTCCTGGTGGTATATTGGATTTCCTGGTGGTATAGTAGATGTCCTGGAGGTATAGTGGATTTCCTGGTGGTATAGTAGATTTCCTGGTGGTATAGTATATTTCCTGGTGGTATAGTATATTTCCTGGTGGTATAGTAGATTTCCTGGTGGTATAGTAGATGTCCTGGGTCATTTCCTATGAAGCCGTCATATGCAGTCTCCGTGAATGCAGGAACAAGGCCTTTAAAAGGTGCTATTCATATTTTACTTTACTATTGATATTTTTGACTACTTTTCCTTTTACTTCACTACATTCCTAAAGAAAATAATGTACGTTTTACTCCATACATTTTACCTGACACCCAAAAGTACTCATTACATTTTGAAGCATTACAGGAAAATGGTCCAATTCACAACCTTATTAAGAGAAAATCCCTGGTCATCTCTACTGCCTCTGATCTGGCGGACTCACTAAACACACATGCTTTGTTAGTAAATTATGTCTGAGTGTTGGAGTGTGCCCCCTTCTGTCATGAAAAAAAAAAAAAAAAAAAAATTGTGCCGTCTGGTTTGCTTAATATAAGGAATTTGAAATGATTTATACTTTTACGTTTAATACTTAAGTATATTCGAGCAATTACATATACTTTTAATACTTAAGGTTATTTAAAACCAAATACTTTAAGACTTTTACTCAAGTAGTATTTTACTGGCTGACTTTCACTTTTACTTGAGTCATTTTCTGTTAAGGTATCTTTACTTTTACTCATGGCATGGCCACAGGAAGGTGTCACCAGACAACAGGAGCTTCCTGTCAGAGCTCCTGGCCCAGCCCAGTACCCACTGTCAACCACATCTAGAAATGATTTCACAATCCGAGGTTACAAGTTCAGCTTCACTGTGTTCCTCCCCCAGACAGAGATGGAATGGAGGAAAGAACACTGTCACCATCACAGGGCAATAATGACTTAAGCCCTCATGTACAAACTCTGTAGCATTTCTCTCTCTCTCTCTCCTCTCCTCTCCTCTCCTCTCCTCTCCTCTCCTCTCCTCTCCTCTCCTCTCCTCTCCTCTCCTCTCCTCTCCTCTCCTCTCCTCTCCTCTCCTCTCCTCTCCTCTCCTCTCCTCTCCTCTCCTCTCCTCTCCTCTCCTCTCCTCTCCTCTCCTCTCCTCTCCTCTCCCTCTCCTCTCCTCTCCTCTCCTCTCCTCTCCTCTCCTCTTCCTCTCTCTCCTCTTCCTCTCCTCTTCCTCTCCTCTCCTCTTCCTCTCCTCTCCTCTCCTCTCCTCTCTCCTCTCCTCTCCTCTCCTCTCCTCTCTCTCCTCTCCTCTCCTCTCCTCTCCTCTCCCTCTCCTCTTCCTCTCCTCTTCCCTCTCCTCTCCCTCTCTCCTCTCTCTCTCCTCTCCTCTCTCTCCTCTCCTCTCCTCTCCTCTCCTCTCCTCTTCCTCTCCCTCTCCTCTCCTCTCCTCTCCTCTCCTCTCCTCTCCTCTCCTCTCCTCTCCTCTCCTCTCCTCTCCTCTCCTCTCCCTCTCCTCTCCTCTCTCTCTCTCCTCTCCTCTCCTCTCCTCTCCTCTTCCTCTCCTCTTCCTCTCCTCTCCTCTCCTCTCCTCTCTTCTCCTCTTCCTCTCCTCCCCTCCCCTCCCCTCTCCTCTCCTCTCCTCTCCTCTCTCTCCTCTCCTCTCCTCTCCTCTCCTCTCCTCTCCCTCTCCTCTTCCTCTCCTCTTCCTCTCATCTCCTCTTCCTCTCCTCTCCTCTTCCTCTCCTCTCCTCTTCCTCTCATCTCCTCTTCCTCTCCTCTCCTCTTCCTCTCCTCTCCTCTTCCTCTCCTCTTCCTCTCCTCTCCTCTTCTCTACTGTAGCCTAACAGATTAACCAGTTATATTCAGCAGAACATGTGTGATCTGCTTTATGAAGGGTGTCGGACGTCTTAATATAATTAAATATAATATAATATAATTAAGTGATAATGCCAGAGAAGCTGGTGTTTGGAGGATACATTGGCACAGGTGTTGTTAGGCCTGAGACGAAGGGGTTACCAACCTATTCAAATAATGATTGACATATTTTCATTAAAAACATTATTTTGATTAATGTATTCATACTATTTAATCCTTCCACAAGATATAGTCCTGACACAAATCTAGGGTTGCTACCCAAGCCCGCTGGTCGTTTGTTCTATCGGATCGGTTGCCAGAGACGCGACCCAGTCATTCAGTCTTTTTGTTCTGTATCCATGGACGCGACCCATTAGTTAGTTCTAAATGTTCCATTGCCATACTGGCTGGCAACGTTCTTATCCCTTGCTTGCTAGCTAGCCAACTACAGCTAACTTACAGTCATTTCAAACAGAAGAGACAGAATAACAGTAGCTGCATTTGAATGTGTTTAAGCTGTTTCTAGTGACATTTATTTGGCTACAACCATAACAATGAGCTAATGAGGCAAAATTTCGCCTGGCATAAAAAATGTGCTCTCTCGTCAGGACACTGTTGTTCAGAGGAGCTAGCCAACAACACAGCTAACACAAAAAATCACTTCAAACTGAAGCTGGAAAGATTGCAAACTAGCTGCACTTCGTTTAGTTTTACCTTTTTTCAATTGACATTTCTTTGAATATATCCATAAAAATTATGGCAGCTGATTCATGATTTCAACTGGCTGAGAAACGCTGCCTGCCTGTATGTCTCGTCCAGACTCCTGACCCCAACATGTTCATTACTATGGGACAGCTAGAGATTTAATTTGAATATTGAAACAATGTTTCAAATGGCAGAGAGACAGACAGCAATGTTTTGTGACGAGGTGTGAAAGAAGGAGTCAGGCGCAGGAGGTAAAAATACCGAAGTCCAGAGTTTAATCCGTTTGCATAAATCAAACGCCCCAGGAGTCAAAAGAAACTGTACAAGGGAAAACATCCACCTTGGCAACACAGTGAAATCACTCAATAGCTCAACTCATAATAGCTCAACCGAGCTACACGCACTCACAACAAAACAATCACTCACAAAGACTAGGGGAACAGAGGGAACACTTATACACATACTAATTAGGGGAATGAGCACAAGGTGTGTGTGATTGACAAGACAAGAAAAGTGGAGTGATGAGAATGGGATCGGCGGTAGCTAATACTCCCCCCCCCCCCGACGCGCGGCTCCAGCAGTTCATCGACCTCGGCCTCGGGGATGGCCAGGAGGACGCGGAGCAGGGCGAGTGGGATGGCGACGGTGGAAATCCCTCAACAGGGAGGGATCGAGGATGTCCTACCTTGGGACACAGCACCGTTCTTCCGGACCGTACCCCTCCCACTCCACGAGGTACTGAAGGCCTCCCACCCGATGCCTCGAATCCAGGATGGAACGGACTGAGTACGCCGGGGCCCCCTCAATGTCCAGAGGAGGTGGAGGAACCTCCTGTACCTCAGACTCCTGGAGCGGACCAGCTACCACCGGCCTGAGGAGACACGGTGTGCTGGAGGCGAACGTGGGAAGCGTCCCAAGTCTCCTCCGTGTGCCGAAACCAGTCATCCACCGCGGGAGCCTCGGTCTGGCTCTGGTGCCACGGTGCCAGGACCGGTTGGTAACCCAAAAGACATTGGAAGGGTGTTAGGTTAGTGGAGGAGTGGCGGAGAGAGTTCTGAGCATATTCTGCCCATGGCAGGAAAACCGACCACTCCCCCGGCTGACCTGACAGTAGGTCCGCAGGAACCTACCCACATCTTGATTCACCCTTTCCACCTGCCCATTGCTCTCGGGGTGAAATCCAGAGGTCAGGCTGACGAGACCCCCAGACGTTCCATGAACGCCTTCCAGACCTTGGACGTGAACTGCGGACCTCGGTCAGACACTATATCCTCTGGTACCCCGTAGTGCCGGAAGACGTGAGTAAACAGGGCCTCCGCAGTCTGCAGGGCCGTGGGGAGACCGGGCAGAGGAAGGAGGCGGCAGGACTCCTTCTTACCTTGGGAGAAAGGAAGATCAGTGAGAAAGTCAATACTCAGGTGAGACCATGGTCGTTGTGGAACTGGTAAAGGTTGTAGCTTACCCGCTGGGAGGTGCGTAGGTGCCTTACTCTGGGCGCACACTGAGCATGAGGAAACAAACACCCTCACGTCCTTAGCCAATGTAGGCCACCAGTACTTCTCGGTCAGGCAGCGCATTGTACGACCGATACCTGGATTACCAGAGGAGTGTGTCGTGTGTGCCCAGTAGATCAGACGATCACGGATAAGCGCAGGCACGTACTGCAGCCCAGCTGGACACTGCGGTGGAGATGGATCTGTGCGTAATGCTTGCGCTATATCTGCGTCCATCGCCCATACTACCGGGGCCACAATGGATGAGGCCGGGAGTATGGGGGTGTTGTCTCTGGGCCTCTCCTCTGTGTCATACAGCCGAGACAGTGTGTCTGCCTTCACGTTCTTCGTATCCCGGAATGTATGAGAGTGTGAAATCAAACCGGGTGAAGAAGACGGCCCACCTGGCCTGGCAAGGATTCAGCCTCCTCGCTGCCCGAATGGACTCCAGGTTACAGTGGTCTGTCCAGACAAGGAAAGGGTGTTTTGCCCCTTCGAGGCAATGTCTCCACACTGTCAAAGCTCAGACAACAGCCAGCAGCTCCCAATCACCAACACCGTAGTTCTGCACCGCCGAGCTGAGCTTCTTAGAAAAGAAGGCACAGGGGCAGAGCTTGGGTGGCGTGCCCGAGCTTTGGGATTGGGATAAGACAGCTCCTATCCCTACCTTGGACGCATCCACCTCCACTACGAATGGTAGTGATGGATCAGGGTGAGCCAGTACCGGGGCTGAGGTGAACAGACCCCGCAATCTACTGAATGCCAAATCAGCCTCAGCAGACCAGCGGAGCCGGGACGGCCCACCCTTCAACAAGGAGGTAATGGGAGCTGCGACCTTGCCAAAGCCCCAAACAAACCTTCGATAGTAGTTGGCAAAGCCAAGGAAGCGCTGCACCTCCTTTACCGTGGTTGGAGTCGGCCAATTACGCACGGCTGCAATGCGATCTCCCTCCATCTCCACACCTGTGGTGGTAATGCGATATCCGAAGAAGGAGATTGACTGCTGGAAAAACTCACACTTCTCTGCCTTGGCATGAAGATAATTTTCCAGCAGTCGGACCAGTACTTTGCGAACCAGGGACACATGCTCGGCGCGCGTAGCGGAATACACCAGGATGTCATCGATGTAGACCACCACACCGCAACCAAGCATGTCCCGAAACACCTCGTTCACAAAGGGACTGGAAAACAGATGGAGCATTCATCAAACCGTAGGGCATCACCAGGTATTCATAATGCCCCGAAGTTGTGCTGAATGCTGTTCTCCACTCATCCCCTTCCCGAATACGCACCAGGTTGTAGGCACTCCTGAGGTCTAATTTGGTGAAAAAACAGGCCCCATGCATTGACTCAATCACTGAAGGAATGAGGGGAAGAGGATAACTAAATCATACGGTCACATTATTCAGTGGTCGATAATCAATGCACAGGCGTAAACCGCCTTCTTTCTTCTTCACAAAGAAGAAACTCGAGGAGGCGGGTGAAGTGGAGGGACGTATATACCCCTGGCCCAGGGACTCGGTGGCGTATATTTCCATAGCCTCCGTTTCAGCCTGCGACAGGGGATACACATAACTCCTGGGAGGTACAGCGTCTACCCGAAGGTTTATCGCGCAATCCCCCTCCCGATGAGGTGGTCATTTAGTCACTTGCGTCTTGGAAACGTGAGCGCCAGATCATGGTATTTGGGGGGAATGAGCACGGTGGGGGTACCGTCTGGACTTTCCACCGTGGTCGCACCAACGGAAACATCTAGACACCTACCCGGACACTCACGCGACCACCCCGTAAGAACCCTCTGCAGCCATGAGAAATTGGGGTTGTGAAGGGCTAACCACGGGATACTCAAGACTACAGAGTAAGCAGAAGACTCAATGATCATAAAGGTGATCTGCTCAACATGTGTCTCCTGCGTAATCATGGTGACTGGTACAATAATTTCCTTAACCAACCCGGACCCTAATGGTCGACTATCTAGTGCTGTGATGGGGAGTGGAATGGTTAGGGGAACCAATGAAATGCCTTGACGGTGTACAAATGCTTATGTCATGCAATAAAATGCAAAATAAATTACTTAAAAATCATACAATGTGATTTTCTGGATTTTTGTTTCAGATTGTCTATATGTTCTATATGTTCTATATGTTCTATATGTCTATATGTTCTATATGTCTATATGTCTATATGTCTATATGTTATATATGTTATATATGTCTATATGTTCTATATGTTATATATGTTATGTATGTCTATATGTTCTATATGTCTATATGTTCTATATGTCTATATGTTCTATATGTTATATATGTCTATATGTTATATATGTTATATATGTCTATATGTTCTATATGTCTATATGTTCTATATGTCTATATGTTCTATAGGTTCTATATGTTCTATATGTTCTATATGTTCTATATGTTCTATATGTTCTATATGTCTATATGTCTATTTGTCTATATGTTCTATATGTTATATATGTCTATATGTTCTATATGTTCTATATGTTCTATATGTTCTATATGTCTATATGTCTATATGTCTATATGTTATATATGTTATATATGTCTATATATTCTATATGTTCTATATGTTCTATATGTCTATATGTTCTATATGTTCTATATGTCTATATGTTCTATATGTCTATATGTTCTATATGTTCTATATGTTCTATATGTCTATATGTCTATATGTCTATATGTTCTATATGTCTACATGTCATATATGTTATATATGTTTATATTTTCTATATGTTCTATTTGTCTATATGTCTATATGTTATATATTTATATATGTTATATATGTCTATATATTCTATATGTTCTATATGTTCTATATGTCTATATGTTCTATATGTTCTATATGTCTATATGTTCTATATGTCTATATATTCTACATGTTCTATATGTTATATATGTCTATATGTTCTATATGTCTATATGTTCTATATGTTCTATATGTTCTATAAGTTCTATATGTTCTATATGTTCTATATGTCTATATCTTATATTTGTCTATAAGTCTATTTGTTCTATATGTTCCATATGTTCTATATGTTCTGTATGTTCTATATGTTCTATTTGTTCTATATATCTATATGTTATATATGTTATATATGTCTATATGTTCTATACGTCTATATGTTCTATATGTTCTATATGTTCTATATGTCTATATGTTATATATGTCTATATGTCCTATATGTTTTATATGTCTAGATTTTCTATATGTTTATATGTTCTATATGTTCTATATATGTTCTATATATGTTATATATGTTCTATATGTTCTATATGTTCTATATGTATATATGTCTATATGTTATATATGTTCTATATGTCTATATGTTCCATATGTTCTATATGTTCTATATGTTCTATATGTCTATATGTTCTATATGTCTATATGTTCTATATGTTCTATATGTTCTATTTGTTCTATATGTCTATTTGTTCTATACGTCTATATGTTCTATGTGTTCTATATGTTCTAGATGTCTATATGTCTATATGTTCTATATGTCTATATGTTCTATATGTCTATATGTTATATATGTCTATATGTCCTATATGTTTTATATGTCTATATGTTCTATACGTCTATATGTTCTATATGTCTATATGTTCTATATGTCTATATGTTCTATATGTCTATATGTCATATATGTGTCTATATGTCTATATGTTATATATGTTCTATATATCTATATGTTCTATATGTCTATATGTCTATATGTTATATATGTCTATATGTCTATATGTTATATATGTTCTATATGTTCTATATGTTTTATATGTCTATATGTTCTATATGTTCTATATGTCTATATGTCTATATGTTATATATGTTCTATATATTCTATATGTTTTATATGTCTATATGTTCTATATGTTCTATATGTCTATATGTTCTTTATTACTATATGTCTATATTTTCTATATGTTCTATACGTTCTATATGTTCTATATGTCTATATGTTCTATATGTCTATTTGTCTATATGTTCTATATGTTCTATATGTTCTATATGTTTTATATGTCTATATGTCCTATATGTTTTATATGTCTATATGTCTATATGTCTATATGTTATATATGTTATATATGTCTATATGTTCTATATGTCTATATGTCTATATGTTCTATATGTCTATATGTCTATATGTTATATATGTTCTATATGTTCTATATGTTTTATATGTCTATATGTTCTATGTGTTCTATATGTCTATATGTTCTTTATTTCTATATGTCTATATTTTCTATATGTTCTATATGTTCTATATGTGTATATGTCTATATGTTCTATATGTTCTATATGTTCTATATGTTTTATATGTCTATATGTCCTATATGTTTTATATGTCTATATGTCTATATGTTATATATGTTCTATATGTTATATATGTTTTATATGTCTATATGTTCTAGATGTCTATATGTTTTATAGGTCTATATGTTATATATGTCTATTTGTCCTATATGTTTTATATGTCTAAATGTTCTATATGTTTATATGTCTTTATGTTATATATGTTTTATATGTCTATATGTTCTATATGTCTATATGTTCTATATGTGTATATGTTTATATGTTCTATATGTTCTATATGTCTATATGTTATATATGTCTATATGTTCTATATGTCTATATGTTCTATATGTCTATATGTTCTATATGTTCTATATGTTCTAGATGTCTATATGTTCTATATGTCTATATAATATATATGTCTATAAGTCTATTTGTTCTATATGTTCCATATGTTCTATATGTTCTGTATGTTCTATATGTTCTATTTGTTCTATATATCTATATGTTCTATATGTTATATATGTCTATATGTTCTATACGTCTATGTGTTCTATATGTTCTATATGTTCTATATGTCTATATGTTATATATGTCTATATGTCCTATATGTTTTATATGTCTAGATTTTCTATATGTTTATATGTTCTATATGTTCTATATATGTTCTATATATGTTCTATATGTTCTATATGTTCTATATGTTCTATATGTATATATGTCTATATGTTATATATGTTCTATATGTCTATATGTTCCATATGTTCTATATGTTCTATATGTTCTATATGTCTATATGTTCTATATGTCTATATGTTCTATATGTTCTATTTGTTCTATATGTCTATTTGTTCTATACGTCTATATGTTCTATGTGTTCTATATGTTCTAGATGTCTATATGTCTATATGTTCTATATGTCTATATGTTCTATATGTCTATATGTTATATATGTCTATATGTCCTATATGTTTTATATGTCTATATGTTCTATACGTCTATATGTTCTATATGTCTATATGTTCTATATGTCTATATGTTCTATATGTTCTATATGTTCTATATGTTCTATATGTTCTATATGTTCTAGATGTCTATATGTCTATATGTTCTATATGTTCTATATATGCTCTATATGTCTATATGTATATATGTTCTATATGTCTATATGTCATATATGTGTCTATATGTCTATATGTTCTATATGTCTATATGTCATATATGTGTCTATATGTCTATATGTTATATATGTTCTATATATCTATATGTTCTATATGTCTATATGTCTATATGTTATATATGTCTATATGTCTATATGTTATATATGTTCTATATGTTCTATATGTTTTATATGTCTATATGTTCTATATGTTCTATATGTCTATATGTTCTATATGTTCTATATGTTTTATATGTCTATATGTTCTATATGTTCTATATGTCTATATGTTCTTTATTTCTATATGTCTATATTTTCTATATGTTCTATACGTTCTATATGTTCTATATGTCTATATGTTCTATATGTCTATATGTCTATATGTTCTATATGTTCTATATGTTCTATATGTTTTATATGTCTATATGTCCTATATGTTTTATATGTCTATATGTCTATATGTCTATATGTTATATATGTTATATATGTCTATATGTTCTATATGTCTATATGTCTATATGTTCTATATGTCTATATGTCTATATGTTATATATGTTCTATATGTTCTATATGTTTTATATGTCTATATGTTCTATATGTTCTATATGTCTATATGTTCTTTATTTCTATATGTCTATATTTTCTATATGTTCTATATGTTCTATATGTGTATATGTCTATATGTTCTATATGTTCTATATGTTTTATATGTCTATATGTCCTATATGTTTTATATGTCTATATGTCTATATGTCTATATGTTATATATGTTCTATATGTTATATATGTTTTATATGTCTATATGTTCTAGATGTCTATATGTTTTATAGGTCTATATGTTATATATGTCTATTTGTCCTATATGTTTTATATGTCTAAATGTTCTATATGTTTATATGTCTTTATGTTATATATGTTTTATATGTCTATATGTTCTATATGTCTATATGTTCTATATGTGTATATGTTTATATGTTCTATATGTTCTATATGTCTATATGTTCTATACGTCTATATGTTCTATATGTCTATATGTTCTATATGTCTATATGTTCTATATGTTCTATATGTTCTAGATGTCTATATGTTCTATATGTCTATATATTATATATGTCTATATGTCTATATGTTCTATATGTCTATATGTTCTATATGTCTATATGTCTATATGTCTATATGTCTATATGTTATATATGTCTATATGTCCTATATGTTTTATATGTCTATATGTTCTATATGTGTATATGTTTATATGTTCTATATGTTCTATATGTCTATATGTTCTATACGTCTATATGTTCTATATGTCTATATGTTCTATATGTCTAAATGTTCTATATGTTTATATGTCTTTATGTTATATATGTTTTATATGTCTATATGTTCTATATGTCTATATGTTCTATATGTGTATATGTTTATATGTTCTATATGTTCTATATGTCTATATGTTCTATACGTCTATATGTTCTATATGTCTATATGTTCTATATGTCTATATGTTCTATATGTTCTATATGTTCTAGATGTCTATATGTTCTATATGTCTATATATTATATATGTCTATATGTCTATATGTTCTATATGTCTATATGTTCTATATGTCTATATGTCTATATGTCTATATGTCTATATGTTATATATGTCTATATGTCCTATATGTTTTATATGTCTATATGTCTATATGTTATATATGTCTATATGTCCTATATGTCCTATATGTCTATATGTCTATATGTTATATATGTTCTATATGTCTATATGTCTATATGTTATATATGTCTATATGTCTATATGTTATATATGTCTATATGTCCTATATGTTTTATATGTCTATATTTTCTATATGTCTATATGTTCTATACGTCTATATGTTCTATATGTTCTATATGTTCTAGATGTCTATATGTTCTATATGTTCTATATGTTCTATATGTTATGTATGTTCTATACGTCTATATGTTCTATATGTTCTATATGTTCTATATGTTATGTATGTTCTATATGTTATGTATGTTCTATACGTCTATATGTTATATATGTTCTATATGTTCTATATGTTCTATATGTTCTAGATGTCTATATGTTCTATATGTTCTATATGTTCTATATGTTCTATATGTTATGTATGTTTTATATGTCTATATGTCTATATGTTCTATATGTCTATATGTTCTATATGTTATATATGTTTTATATGTCTATATGTCTATATGTCTATATGTCTAAATGTTCCAGATGTCTATATGTTCTATATGTTCTATATGTTCCAGATGTCTATATGTCTATATGTTCTATATGTCTATATGTTCTATATGTCTATATGTTCTATATGTTCTATATGTTTTATGTGTCTATATTTTCTATATGTTCTATAAGTCAATATTTTATATATGTTTATATGTCTATATGTTCTATATGTTATATATGTCTATATGTTCCATATGTTTTATATGTTTTATATGTCTATATGTCTATATGTTCTATATGTCTATATGTTCTATATGTCTATATATCTATATATTTAATATATGTCTATATGTCCTATATGTTTTATATGTCTATATTTTCTATATGTTTATATGTCAATATTTTCTATATGTTTATATGTCTATATGTTCTATATGTTATATATGTCTATATGTTCCATATGTTTTATATGTCTATATGTTTTATATGTCTATATGTTCTATATGTCTATATGTCTATATGTTCTATATGTCTATATGTCTATATGTTATATATGTACTATATGTTCTATATGTTTTATATGTTTATATGTTCTATATGTCTATATGTCTATATGTTATATATGTCCTATATGTTCTATATGTTATATATGTCTATATGTCCTATATGTTTTATGTGTCTATATGTTCTATATGTTCTATATGTTATATATGTTCTATATGTCTATATGTCTATATGTTCTATATGTCTATATGTTCTATATGTCTATATGTCTATATGTTATATATGACTATATGTCCTATATGTTTTATGTGTCTATATTTTCTATATGTTTATATGTTCTATATGTTCTATATATGTTCTATATGTTCTAGATGTCTATATGTACTATATATGTTCTATATGTTATATATGTTCTATATGTCTATATGTTCCATATGTTTTGTATGTCTATTTGTTCTATATGTCTATATGTTCTATATGTCTATATGTTCTATATGTCTATATGTAATATATGTCAACATGTCCTATATGTTTTATAAGTCTATATTTTCTATATGTTTATATGTCAATATTTTCTATATGTTTATATGTCTATATGTTCTATATGTTATATATGTCTATATGTTCTATATGTTCTATATGTTCTATATGTTCTATATGTCTATATGTTCTATATGTCTATATGTCTATATGTTCTATATGTTCTATATGTTCTATATGTTTTATATATCTATATGTCTATATGTCTATATGTTATATATGTTCTATATGTTATATATGTTTTATATGTCTATATGTTTTATATGTCTATATGTTCTATATGTTCTAGATGTCTATATGTTCTATATGTCTATATACCTATATGTTATATATGTCTATATGTCCTATATGTTTTATATGTCTAAATGTTCTATATGTTTATATGTCTTTATGTTATATATGTTTTATATGTCTATATGTTCTATATGTCTATATGTTCTATATGTGTATATGTTTATATGTTCTATATGTTCTATATGTCTATATGGTCTATATGTCTATATTTTCTATATGTCTATATGTTTTATATGTCTATATGTTATATATGTTATATATGTCTATATGTTTTATATGTCTATATGTTCTATATGTCTATATGTCTATTTGTGTATATGTCTATATGTTCTATATGTCTATATGTTCTATATGTCTATATGTCTATATATCGATATGTTCTATATGTTCTATATGTTCCATATGTTCTATATATTCTATATGTTCTATAGGTTCCATATGTTCTATATGTCTATATGTCTATATGTCTATATGTTCTATATGTTATATGTGTCTATATGTCTACATGTTATATATGTTCTATATGTTCCATATGTTCTATATGTCTATATGTCTATATGTTATATATGTCTATATGTTCTATATGTTCTATAGGTTCCATATGTTCTATATGTCTATATGTCTATATGTCTATATGTCTATATGTCTATATGTCTATATGTTATATATGTCTATATGTTCTATATGTCCTATAGGTTCCATATGCTCTATATGTCTATATGTCTATATGTTATATATGTCTATATGTTCTATATGTCATATAGGTTCCATATGTTCTATATGTCTATATGTCTATATGTCTATATGATCTATATGTTCTATGTGTCTATATGTCTACATGTTATATATGTCTATATGTTCCATATGTTATATATGTCTATATGTCTATATTTCTACATGTTCTATATGTTCTATATGTTCTATATGTTCTATAGGTTCCATATGTTATATATGTCTATATGTCTATATGTTATATATGTTATATATTTTCTATATGTTCTATTTGTCTATATGTCTATATGTTATATATTTCTATATGTTATATATGTCTATATATTCTATATGTTCTATATGTTCTATATGTCTATATGTTCTATATGTTCTATATGTATATATGTCTATATATCTATATGTTCTATATGTCTATATATTCTACATGTTCTATATGTTATATATGTCTATATGTTCTATATGTTCTATATGTCTATATGTCTATATGTCTATATGTTCTATATGTTCTATATGTTCTGTATGTTCTATATGTCTATATCTTATATTTGTCTATAAGTCTATTTGTTCTATATGTTCCATATGTTCTATATGTTCTGTATGTTCTATATGTTCTATTTGTTCTATATATCTATATGTTCTATATGTTATATATGTCTATATGTTCTATACGTCTATATGTTCTATATGTTCTATATGTTCTATATGTCTATATGTCTATATGTTATATATGTCTATATGTCCTATATGTTTTATATGTCTATATTTTCTATATGTTTATATGTTCTATATGTTCTATATATGTTCTATATATGTTCTATATGTTCTATATGTTCTATATGTTCTATATGTCTATATGTCTATATGTTATATATGTTCTATATGTCTATATGTTCCATATGTTCTATATGTTCTATATGTTCTATATGTCTATATGTTCTATATGTCTATATGTTCTATACGTCTGTATGTTCTATGTGTTCTATATGTTCTAGATGTCTATATGTCTATATGTTCTATATGTCTATATGTTCTATATGTCTATATATTATATATGTATATATGTCCTATATGTTTTATATGTCTATATGTTCTATACGTCTATATGTTCTATATGTCTATATGTTCTATATGTCTATATGTTCTATATGTTCTATATGTTCTATATGTTCTAGATGTCTATATGTCTATATGTTCTATATGTCTATATATTATATATGTCTATATGTCTATATGTTCTATATGTCTATATGTTCTATATGTCTATACGTCTATATGTTCTATATGTCTATATGTCTATATGTTATATATGTTCTATATGTTCTATATGTTTTATATGTCTATATGTTCTATATGTTCTATATGTCTATATGTTCTTTATTTCTATATGTCTATATTTTCTATATGTTCTATATGTTCTATATGTTCTATATGTCTATATGTTCTATATGTCTATATGTCTATATGTTCTATATGTTCTATATGTTATATATGTTTTATATGTCTATATGTTCTAGATGTCTATATGTTTTATATGTCTATATGTTATATATGTCTATATGTCCTATATGTTTTATATGTCTAAATGTTCTATATATTTATATGTCTTTATGTTATATATGTTTTATATGTCTATATGTTCTATATGTCTATATGTTCTATATGTATATATGTTTATATGTTCTATATGTTCTATATGTCTATATGTTCTATACGTCTATATGTTCTATATGTCTATATGTTCTATATGTCTATATGTCTATATGTCTATATGTTCTATATGTATATATGTCTATATGTTCTATATGTGTATATGTTTATATGTTCTATATGTTTTATATGTTCTATATGTCTATATGTTTATATGTTCTATATGTTTTATATGTTCTATATGTCTATATGTCTATATGTTCTATATGTCTATATGTCTATATGTCTATATGTTATATATGTCTATATGTCTATATGTCTATATTTTATATATGTCTACATGTCCTATATGTTTTATATGTCTATATTTTCTATATGTCTATATGTTCTATATGTTCTATATGTCTATATGTTCTATATGTTCTATACGTCTATATGTTCTATATGTTCTATATGTTCTATATGTTCTAGATGTCTATATGTTCTATATGTTCTATATGTTATGTATGTTTTATATGTCTGTATGTCTATATGTTCTATATGTCTATATGTTCTATATGTTCTATATGTTTTATATGTCTATATGTCTATATGTCTATATGTTCTATACGTCTATATGTTCTATATGTTCTATATGTTCCAGATGTCTATATGTCTATATGTTCTATATATCTATATGTTCTATATGTCTATATGTTCTATATGTTCTATATGTTATATATGTCTATATGTCTATATGTTCTATATGTTTTATGTGTCAATATTTTCTATATGTTCTATATGTCAATATTTTCTATATGTTTATATGTCTATATGTTCTATATGTTATATATGTCTATATGTTCCATTTGTTTTATATGTTTTATATGTCTATATGTCTATATGTTCTATATGTCTATATGTTCTATATGTCTATATGTTATATATGTCTATATGTCCTATATGTTTTATATGTCTATATGTTCTATATGTCTATATGTTCTATATGTCTATATGTTCTATATGTCTATATGTCCTATATGTTTTATATGTCTATATGTTCTATACGTCTATATGTTCTATATGTCTATATGTTCTATATGTCTATATGTTCTATATGTTCTATATGTTCTATATGTTCTAGATGTATATATGTTCTATATGTTCTATATGTCTATATGTTATATATGTCTATATGTCTATATGTTCTATATGTCTATATGTTCTATATGTCTATATGTCTATATGTTATATATGTCTATATGTCTATATGTTATATATGTTCTATATGTTCTATATGTTTTATATGTCTATATGTCTATATGTTATATATTTTCTATATGTTCTATATGTTCTATATGTCTATATGTCTATATGTTCTATATTTCTATATGTCTATATGTTATATATGTTCTATATGTTCTATATGTTTTATATGTCTATATGTCTATATGTTCTATATGTTTTATATGTCTATATTTTCTATATGTTTATATGTTCTATATGTTCTATATATGTTCTATATATGTTCTATATGTTCTATATGTTCTATATGTTCTATATGTCTATATGTCTATATGTTATATATGTTCTATAAGTTCTATATGTCTATATGTCTATATATCTATATGTTCTATATGTCTATATGTCTATATGTTCTATATGTCTATATGTCTATATGTTCTATATGTCTATATGTCTATATGTTATATATGTCTATATGTTCCATATGTCTATATGTCTATATGTTCTATATGTTCTATATGTCTATATGTTCTATATGTCTATATGTCTACATGTTCTATATGTTCTATATGTTCTATATGTTCTATATGTTTTATATGTCTATATTTTCTATATGTTTATATGTTCTATATGTTCTATATATGTTCTATATATGTTCTATATGTTCTATATGTTCTATATGTTCTATATGTCTATATGTCTATATGTTCTATATGTTCTATATGTTCTATATGTCTATATGTCTATATATCTATATGTTCTATATGTCTATATGTCTATATGTTCTATATGTCTATATGTCTATATGTTTCCATATGTCTATATGTCTATATGTTCTATATGTTCTATATGTTCTATATGTCTATATGTTCTATATGTCTATATGTCTATATGTTCTATATGTTCTATATGTTCTATATGTTTTATATGTCTATATGTTCTAGATGTCTATATGTTTTATATGTCTATATGTTATATATGTCTATATGTCCTATATGTTTTATATGTCTAAATGTTCTATATATTTATATGTCTTTATGTTATATATGTTTTATATGTCTATATGTTCTATATGTCTATATGTTCTATATGTATATATGTTTATATGTTCTATATGTTCTATATGTCTATATGTTCTATATGCTGTCTATATGTTCTATATGTCTATATGTCTATATGTCTATATGTTCTATATGTATATATGTCTATATGTTCTATATGTGTATATGTTTATATGTTCTATATGTTTTATATGTTCTATATGTCTATATGTTTATATGTTCTATATGTTTTATATGTTCTATATGTCTATATGTCTATATGTTCTATATGTCTATATGTCTATATGTCTATATGTTATATATGTCTATATGTCTATATGTCTATATGTTATATATGTCTACATGTCCTATATGTTTTATATGTCTATATTTTCTATATGTCTATATGTTCTATATGTTCTATATGTCTATATGTTCTATATGTTCTATACGTCTATATGTTCTATACGTCTATATGTTCTATATGTTCTATATGTTCTATATGTTCTAGATGTCTATATGTTCTATATGTTCTATATGTTATGTATGTTTTATATGTCTATATGTCTATATGTTCTATATGTCTATATGTTCTATATGTTCTATATGTTTTATATGTCTATATGTCTATATGTCTATATGTTCTATACGTCTATATGTTCTATATGTTCTATATGTTCCAGATGTCTATATGTCTATATGTTCTATATATCTATATGTTCTATATGTCTATATGTTCTATATGTTCTATATGTTATATATGTCTATATGTCTATATGTTCTATATGTTTTATGTGTCAATATTTTCTATATGTTCTATATGTCAATATTTTCTATATGTTTATATGTCTATATGTTCTATATGTTATATATGTCTATATGTTCCATTTGTTTTATATGTTTTATATGTCTATATGTCTATATGTTCTATATGTCTATATGTTCTATATGTCTATATGTTATATATGTCTATATGTCCTATATGTTTTATATGTCTATATGTTCTATATGTCTATATGTTCTATATGTCTATATGTTCTATATGTCTATATGTCCTATATGTTTTATATGTCTATATGTTCTACACGTCTATATGTTCTATATGTCTATATGTTCTATATGTTCTATATGTTCTATATGTTCTAGATGTATATATGTCTATATGTTCTATATGTCTATATGTTATATATGTCTATATGTCTATATGTTCTATATGTCTATATGTTCTATATGTCTATATGTCTATATGTTATATATGTCTATATGTCTATATGTTATATATGTTCTATATGTTCTATATGTTTTATATGTCTATATGTCTATATGTTATATATTTTCTATATGTTCTATATGTTCTATGTGTCTATATGTCTATATGTTCTATATTTCTATATGTCTATATGTTATATATGTTCTATATGTTCTATATGTTTTATATGTCTATATGTCTATATGTTCTATATGTTTTATATGTCTATATTTTCTATATGTTTATATGTTCTATATGTTCTATATATGTTCTATATATGTTCTATATGTTCTATATGTTCTATATGTTCTATATGTCTATATGTCTATATGTTATTTTATATGTTCTATATGTTCTATATGTTCTATATGTCTATATGTCTATATGTTCTATATGTCTATATGTCTATATGTTATATATGTCTATATGTTCCATATGTCTATATGTCTATATGTTCTATATGTTCTATATGTCTATATGTTCTATATGTCTATATGTCTATATGTTCTATATGTTCTATATGTTCTATATGTTCTATATGTTTTATATGTCTATATTTTCTATATGTTTATATGTTCTATATGTTCTATATATGTTCTATATATGTTCTATATGTTCTATATGTTCTATATGTTCTATATGTCTATATGTCTATATGTTCTATATGTTATATATGTTCTATATGTCTATATGTCTATATATCTATATGTTCTATATGTCTATATGTCTATATGTTCTATATGTCTATATGTCTATATGTTCCATATGTCTATATGTCTATATGTTCTATATGTTCTATATGTTCTATATGTCTATATGTTCTATATGTCTATATGTCTATATGTTCTATATGTTCTATATGTTCTATATGTTTTATATGTCTATATGTTCTAGATGTCTATATGTTTTATATGTCTATATGTTATATATGTCTATATGTCCTATATGTTTTATATGTCTAAATGTTCTATATGTCTATATGTCTATATGTTCTATATGTTCTATATGTTCTATATGTTTTATATGTCTATATGTTCTATATGTCTATATGTTCTATATGTCTATATGTTCTATATGTCTATATGTTCTATATGTCTATATGTTCTATATGTATATTTTCTATATGTTCTATATGTCTATATGTCTATATGTCTATATGTTCTATATGTCTATATGTCTATATGTTCTATATGTTCTATATGTCTATATGTTCTATATGTTTTATATGTTCTATATGTCTATATGTTATATATGTTCTATATGTTCTATATGTTCTATATGTCTATATGTCTATATGTTCTATATGTCTATATGTCTATATGTTCTATATGTTATATATGTCTATATGTCTATATGTCCTATATGTTCTATATGTCTATATGTTTCTATATGTCTATATGTTCTATATGTTCTATATGTCTATATGTTCTATATGTTCTATACTGTCTATATGTTCTATACGTTCTATATGTTCTATATGTTCTATATGTTCTATATGTCTATATGTTCTATATGTCTATATGTCCTATATGTTTTATATGTCTATATGTTCTATACGTCTATATGTTCTATATGTCTATATGTTCTATACGTCTCTATGTTCTATATGTTCTATATGTTCTATATGTCTATATGTCTATATGTTATATATGTCTATATGTCCTATATGTTTTATATGTCTATATTTTCTATATGTTTATATGTTCTATATGTTCTATATATGTTCTATATATGTTCTATATGTTCTATATGTTCTATATGTTCTATATGTCTATATGTCTATATGTTATATATGTTCTATATGTCTATATGTTCCATATGTTCTATATGTTCTATATGTTCTATATGTCTATATGTTCTATATGTCTATATGTTCTATACGTCTGTATGTTCTATGTGTTCTATATGTTCTAGATGTCTATATGTCTATATGTTCTATATGTCTATATGTTCTATATGTCTATATATTATATATGTCTATATGTCCTATATGTTTTATATGTCTATATGTTCTATACGTCTATATGTTCTATATGTCTATATGTTCTATATGTCTATATGTTCTATATGTTCTATATGTTCTATATGTTCTAGATGTCTATATGTATATATGTTCTATATGTCTATATATTATATATGTCTATATGTCTATATGTTCTATATGTCTATATGTTCTATATGTCTATACGTCTATATGTTCTATATGTCTATATGTCTATATGTTATATATGTTCTATATGTTCTATATGTTTTATATGTCTATATGTTCTATATGTTCTATATGTCTATATGTTCTTTATTTCTATATGTCTATATTTTCTATATGTTCTATATGTTCTATATGTTCTATATGTCTATATGTTCTATATGTCTATATGTCTATATGTTCTATATGTTCTATATGTTATATATGTTTTATATGTCTATATGTTCTAGATGTCTATATGTTTTATATGTCTATATGTTATATATGTCTATATGTCCTATATGTTTTATATGTCTAAATGTTCTATATATTTATATGTCTTTATGTTATATATGTTTTATATGTCTATATGTTCTATATGTCTATATGTTCTATATGTATATATGTTTATATGTTCTATATGTTCTATATGTCTATATGTTTTATATGTCTATATGTCTATATGTCTATATGTTCTATATGTATATATGTCTATATGTTCTATATGTGTATATGTTTATATGTTCTATATGTTTTATATGTTCTATATGTCTATATGTTTATATGTTCTATATGTTTTATATGTTCTATATGTCTATATGTCTATATGTTCTATATGTCTATATGTCTATATGTCTATATGTTATATATGTCTATATGTCTATATGTCTATATGTTATATATGTCTACATGTCCTATATGTTTTATATGTCTATATTTTCTATATGTCTATATGTTCTATATGTTCTATATGTCTATATGTTCTATATGTTCTATACGTCTATATGTTCTATACGTCTATATGTTCTATATGTTCTATATGTTCTATATGTTCTAGATGTCTATATGTTCTATATGTTCTATATGTTATGTATGTTTTATATGTCTATATGTCTATATGTTCTATATGTCTATATGTTCTATATGTTCTATATGTTTTATATGTCTATATGTCTATATGTCTATATGTTCTATACGTCTATATGTTCTATATGTTCTATATGTTCCAGATGTCTATATGTCTATATGTTCTATATATCTATATGTTCTATATGTCTATATGTTCTATATGTTCTATATGTTATATATGTCTATATGTCTATATGTTCTATATGTTTTATGTGTCAATATTTTCTATATGTTCTATATGTCAATATTTTCTATATGTTTATGTGTCTATATGTTCTATATGTTATATATGTCTATATGTTCCATTTGTTTTATATGTTTTATATGTCTATATGTCTATATGTTCTATATGTCTATATGTTCTATATGTCTATATGTTATATATGTCTATATGTCCTATATGTTTTATATGTCTATATGTTCTATATGTCTATATGTTCTATATGTCTATATGTTCTATATGTCTATATGTCCTATATGTTTTATATGTCTATATGTTCTATACGTCTATATGTTCTATATGTCTATATGTTCTATATGTCTATATGTTCTATATGTTCTATATGTTCTAGATGTATATATGTCTATATGTTCTATATGTCTATATGTTATATATGTCTATATGTCTATATGTTCTATATGTCTATATGTTCTATATGTCTATATGTCTATATGTTATATATGTCTATATGTCTATATGTTATATATGTTCTATATGTTCTATATGTTTTATATGTCTATATGTCTATATGTTATATATTTTCTATATGTTCTATATGTTCTATATGTCTATATGTCTATATGTTCTATATTTCTATATGTCTATATGTTATATATGTTCTATATGTTCTATATGTTTTATATGTCTATATGTCTATATGTTCTATATGTTTTATATGTCTATATTTTCTATATGTTTATATGTTCTATATGTTCTATATATGTTCTATATATGTTCTATATGTTCTATATGTTCTATATGTTCTATATGTCTATATGTCTATATGTTATATATGTTCTATAAGTTCTATATGTCTATATGTCTATATATCTATATGTTATATATGTCTATATGTCTATATGTTCTATATGTCTATATGTCTATATGTTCTATATGTCTATATGTCTATATGTTATATATGTCTATATGTTCCATATGTCTATATGTCTATATGTTCTATATGTTCTATATGTCTATATGTTCCAATATGTCTATATGTCTATATGTTCTATATGTTCTATATGTTCTATATGTTCTATATGTTTTATATGTCTATATTTTCTATATGTTTATATGTTCTATATGTTCTATATATGTTCTATATATGTTCTATATGTTCTATATGTTCTATATGTTCTATATGTCTATATGTCTATATGTTCTATATGTTCTATATGTTCTATATGTCTATATGTCTATATATCTATATGTTCTATATGTCTATATGTCTATATGTTCTATATGTCTATATGTCTATATGTTCCATATGTCTATATGTCTATATGTTCTATATGTTCTATATGTTCTATATGTATATATGTTCTATATGTCTATATGTCTATATGTTCTATATGTTCTATATGTTCTATATGTTTTATATGTCTATATGTTCTAGATGTCTATATGTTTTATATGTCTATATGTTATATATGTCTATATGTCCTATATGTTTTATATGTCTAAATGTTCTATATATTTATATGTCTTTATGTTATATATGTTTTATATGTCTATATGTTCTATATGTCTATATGTTCTATATGTATATATGTTTATATGTTCTATATGTTCTATATGTCTATATGTTCTATACGTCTATATGTTCTATATGTCCTTATTGTTCTATATGTCTATATGTCTATATGTCTATATGTTCTATATGTCTATATGTCTATATGTTCTATATGTCTATATGTCTATATGTTCTATATGTTTTATATGTTCTATATGTCTATATGTTTATATGTTCTATATGTTTTATATGTTCTATATGTCTATATGTCTATATGTTCTATATGTCTATATGTCTATATGTCTATATGTTATATATGTCTATATGTCTACATGTCCTATATGTTTTATATGTCTATATTTTCTATATGTCTATATGTTCTATATGTTCTATATGTCTATATGTTCTATATGTTCTATACGTCTATATGTTCTATACGTCTATATGTTCTATATGTTCTATATGTTCTATATGTTCTAGATGTCTATATGTTCTATATGTTCTGTATGTTATGTATGTTTTATATGTCTATATGTCTATATGTTCTATATGTCTATATGTTCTATATGTTCTATATGTTTTATATGTCTATATGTCTATATGTCTATATGTTCTATACGTCTATATGTTCTATATGTTCTATATGTTCCAGATGTCTATATGTCTATATGTTCTATATGTCTATATGTTCTATATGTCTATATGTTCTATATGTTCTATATGTTATATATGTCTATATGTCTATATGTTCTATATGTTTTATGTGTCAATATTTTATAAATGTTCTATATGTCAATATTTTCTATATGTTTATATGTCTATATGTTCTATATGTTATATATGTCTATATGTTCCATATATTTTATATGTTTTATATGTCTATATGTCTATATGTTCTATATGTCTATATGTTCTATATGTCTATATGTTACATATGTCTATATGTCCTATATGTTTTATATGTCTATATGTTCTATACGTCTATATGTTCTATACGTCTATATGTTCTATATGTCTATATGTCCTATATGTTTTATTTGTCTATATGTTCTATACGTCTATATGTTCTATATGTCTATATGTTCTATATGTCTATATGTTCTATATGTTCTATATGTTCTATATGTTCTAGATGTATATATGTCTATATGTTCTATATGTCTATATGTTATATATGTCTATATGTCTATATGTTCCATATGTCTATATGTTCTATATGTCTATATGTCTATATGTTATATATGTCTATATGTCTATATGTTATATATGTTCTATATGTTCTATATGTTTTATATGTCTATATGTCTATATGTTATATATTTTCTATATGTTCTATATGTTCTATATGTCTATATGTCTATATGTTCTATATGTCTATATGTCTATATGTTATATATGTTCTATATGTTCTATATGTTTTATATGTCTATATGTCTATATGTTCTATATGTTTTATATGTCTATATTTTCTATATGTTTATATGTTCTATATGTTCTATATATGTTCTATATATGTTCTATATGTTCTATATGTTCTATATGTTCTATATGTCTATATGTCTATATGTTATATATGTTCTATATGTTCTATATGTCTATATGTCTATATATCTATATGTTCTATATGTCTATATGTCTATATGTTCTATATGTCTATATGTCTATATGTTCTATATGTCTATATGTCTATATGTTATATATGTCTATATGTTCCATATGTCTATATGTCTATATGTTCTATATGTTCTATATGTTCTATATGTCTATAGTTCTATATGTCTATATGTCTATATGTTCTATATGTTCTATATGTTCTATATGTTCTATATGTTATATATGTTTTATATGTCTATATGTTCTAGATGTCTATATGTTTTATATGTCTATATGTTATATATGTCTATATGTCCTATATGTTTTATATGTCTAAATGTTCTATATATTTATATGTCTTTATGTTATATATGTTTTATATGTCTATATGTTCTATATGTCTATATGTTCTATATGTATATATGTTTATATGTTCTATATGTTCTATATGTCTATATGTTCTATACGTCTATATGTTCTATATGTCTATATGTTCTATATGTCTATATGTCTATATGTCTATATGTTCTATATATCTATATGTCTATATGTACTATATGTGTATATGTTTATATGTTCTATATGTTTTATATGTTCTATATGTATATATGTTTATATGTTCTATATGTTTTATATGTTCTATATGTCTATATGTCTATATGTTCTATATGTCTATATGTCTATATGTCTATATGTTATATATGTCTATATGTCTATATGTCTATATGTTATATATGTCTACATGTCCTATATGTTTTATATGTCTATATTTTCTACATGTTTATATGTCTATATTTTCTACATGTTTATATGTCAATATTTTCTATATGTTTATATGTCTATATTTTCTACATGTTTATATGTCAATATTTTCTATATGTTTATATGTCTATATGTTCCATATGTTTTATATGTCTATTTGTTTTATATGTCTATATGTTCTATATGTCTATATGTCTATATGTGTATATGTCTATATGTTCTATATGTGTATATGTTTATATGTTATATATGTTCTATATGTCTATATGTTCTTTATGTCTATATGTTCTATATGTCCATATGTTCTATATGTCTATATGTCTATATGTCTATATGTTCTATATGTCTATATGTCTATATGTTCTATATGTCCTATATGTTTTATATGTCCATATGTTCTATATGTTCTATATGTCTATATGTTCTATACGTCTATATGTTCTATATGTCTATATATTCTACATGTTCTATATGTTCTATATGTTCTATATGTCTATATGTCTATATGTTCTATATGTTCTATATGTCTTAATGTTCTATATGTTATATATGTCTATATGTCCTATATGTTTTATATGTCTAAATTTTCTATATGTTTATATGTCTATATGTCTATATGTCTATATGTTCTATATGTCTATATGTCTATATGTTCTATATGTGTATATGTTTATATGTTCTATATGTTTTATATGTTCTATATGTCTATATGTTTATATGTTCTATATGTTTTATATGTTCTATATGTCTATATGTCTATATGTTCTATATGTCTATATGTCTATATGTCTATATGTTATATATGTCTATATGTCTATATGTCTATATATGTAGACATATATGTGTACATGTATATGTATTTGTGTATGCTATATATGTCTACATGTTTATATGTCTATATTTTCTACATGTTTATATGTCAATATTTTATTAATGTTTATATGTCTATATTTTCTACATGTTTATATGTCAATATGTTCTATATGTTTATATGTCTATATGTTCCATATGTTTTATATGTATATTTGTTTTATATGTCTATATGTTCTATATGTCTATATGTCTATATGTCTATATGTTCTATATGTGTATATGTTTATATGTTATATATGTTCTATATGTCTATATGTTCTATACGTCTATATGTTCTATATGTCTATATGTCTATATGTCTATATGTCTATATGCTCTATATGTTCTATATGTTCTATAGGTTCCATATGTTCTATATGTCTATATGTCTATATGTCTATATGTCTATATGTCTATATGTAATATATGTCTATATGTCTATATGTTCTGTGTCTATATGTCTACATGTTATATATGTTCTATATGTTCTATATGTTCTATATGTCTATATGTTATATATGTTTTATATGTCTATATGTTCAAAATGTCTATATGTTCTATATGTCTATATGTATATATGTCTATATGTTCTATATATTCTATATGTTCCATATGTTCTATATATTCTATAACATCTGTATATAGAACATATAGAACATGTCCCTGACTGATTATGTAATACTAACATGTTTCATGTTTTTGTGGTCCTCTGTAGCTCAACTGGTAGAGCACAGCGCTTGTAACGCCAAGGTAGTGGGTTCGATCCCCGGGACCACCCATACACAAAAAATGTATGCACGCATGACTGTAAGTCGCTTTGGATAAAAGCGTCTGCTAAATGGCATATTATTATTTATTATTTTCAAGCAGACCACCATAGTCTCTGTGCCCAAGGACACTAAGATAACCTGCCTAAACGACTACCGACCCATAGCCATGAAGTGCTTTGAAAGGCTGGTCATGGCTCACATCAACACCATTTTCCCAGAAACCCTAGACCCACTCTAATTTGCATACCGCCACAACAGATCCACAAATGATGCAATCTCTATTGCACTCCACACTGCCCTTTCACACCTGGACAAAAGGAACACCTACGTGAGAATGCTCTTCATTGACTACAGCTCAGCGTTCAACACCATAGTCTCCTCAAAGGTCATCACTAAGCTAAGGACCCTGGGACTAAACACCTCCCTCTGCAACTGGATCCTGGACTTCCTGACGGGCACGACTCCAACACCATTATTAAGTTTGCCGACGACACAACAGTGGTAGGCCTGATCACCGATAACGATGAGACAGCCTATAAGGAGGAGGTCAGAGATCTGGCCATGTGGTGCCAGGATATCAACCTCTCCCTCAAAGTGATCAAGACAAAGGAGATGATTGTGGTCTACAGAAAAAAAAAGAGGACTGAGCACGCCCCCATTCTCATTGACTGAGCAATAGTGGAACAGGTTGAGAGCTTCAAGTTCCTTGGGGTCCACATCACCAACAAACTATCATGGTCCAAACACACCAAGACAGTCGTGAACAGGGCACAACAAAGCCTATTCCCCCTCAGGAGACTGAAAAAAGTTGGTATGGGTCGTCAGATCCTCAAAAAGTTATACAGCTGCACCATCGAGAGCATCCTGACTGGTTGCATCACCGCCTGGTATGGCAACTGCTCGGCCTCCGCGGCAAGGCGCTACAGAGGGTAGTGCCTACGGCCCAGTACATCACTGGGGCCAAGCTTCCTGCCATCCAGGACCTCTACACCAGGTGGTGTCAGAGGAAGGCCCTAGAAATTGTCAAAGACTCCAGCCACCCTAGTCATAGGCTGTTCTCTCTGCTACCGCACGGCAAGCAGTACCAGAGCACCAAGTCTAGGTCCAAAAGGCTTCTTAACAGCTTCTACCCCCAAGCCATAAGACTCCTCTACAACTAATCATGGCTACCCGGACTATTTGCATTCCCAGTCTCAAATCTCTGGAAGACTGAAACAGGTTTCCCTCAATCATTTCCCTGTATTTAGCGCCATCCATCATTCCTTCAATTATGACCAGTTTCCCAGTCCCTGCCTATTAAAAACATGGTGTTATCGGGGTGATAAGAGGTGTTGGGTTTGCGCCAGACATAGCATTTTCCTTGATGGCCAAAAAGCTCAATTTTAGTCTCTTCTGACCAGAGTACCTTCTTCCATATGTTTGGGGAGTCTCCCACATGTGGAGATCGTCCGTTCACTCACACCGCGTCTCACAAAGGCACAATGGTTGGAACCAAATATCTCCAATTTGGACTCCAGACCAAAGGACACATTTCCACCGGTTTAATGTCCATTGCTCGTGTTTCTTGGCCCAAGCAGGTCTCTTCTTCATATTGGTGTCCTTTAGTAGTGGTTTCTTTGCAGCAATTCATCCATGAAGGCCTGAACAGTTGATGTTGAGATTTGTCTGTTACTTGAACTCTGGGAAGTATTTATTTGGGCGGCAATTTCTGAGGCTGGTAACACTAATGAACTTATCCTCTGCAGCAGAGGTAACTCTGGGTCTTCAATTCCTGTGGCGGTCCTCATGAGAGCCAGTTTCATCATAGTGCTTGAAGGTTTTTGCGACTTTACTTAAAGAAACTTTCAAAGTTCTTGACAATTTCCGTATTGACTGACCTTCATGTCTTAAAGTAATGATGGACTGAAGTTTCTCTTTGCTTCTCTGAGCTGTTCTTGCCATAATATGGACTTGGTCTTTTACCAAATAGGGCTATCTTCTGTATACCCCCCTACCTTGTCACAACACAACTGATTGGCTAAAACGAATGAAGAATGAAAGAAATTCCACAAATTAACTTTTAAGAAGGTACACCTGTTAATTGAAACGCATTCCAGGTGACTACCTCATGAAGCTGGTTGAGGGAATGCCAAGAGTGTGCAAAGCTGTCATCAAGGCAAAGGGTGGCTATTTGAAGAATCTCAAATATAAAATATATTTGGATTTGTTTAACATTTCTTTGGTTACTATATGATTCCATAAGTGTTATTTCATAGTTTTGATGTCTTCACTATTATTCTACAATGTAGAAAATAGTAAAAAAAATAAAATAAAGAAAAACCCTTGAATGAGTAGGTGTTCTAAAACTTTTGACCGGCAGTGTAGACATAGACATATAGACATATGGAAAAAAAACTTCGATTTCACCTAATTGTAACATTCTGTCTTAGAGAGCATGTTCATCATAATAATAAATAAAAAAAAGTTTTCTTTAGAAATAAATATTTACAAATGAACAGTTTCACCGTATAAAAATGAGAGTTCATTTCATATAACGGTGTTGACCTTAAAATGAGGGACAGATGTAAATAAATCACTCATCACATGAAATAAATGATAATCTTCAGAAATAACTTTGTCAAAGCAATTAAATATTTAGGGCTTTACCAGGATTGTGAAAACATTGAGTAATTTTTTTGGGGGTTAGTGGGTTTAAAACCTTCCTAGAAGTCACAGCGGATGCACGGAGGGACATGTCTTCACGGAGGGACATGTGGTCTATATTAAAGGGCACTTTGTTTCAGATACAATTTATACATATACAGGCTTTTAAAATTCATTTCTACTTAACATATCAAATGGACGCAAAAGACCCTCATTTTTTCAGTACACGACCAAGTTACTGACCCAGTACACGACCCAGCTACTGACCCAGTACACAAACCAGTTACTGACCCAGTACATAACCCAGTTACTGACCCAGTACACGACACAGTTACTGACCCAGTACATAACCCAGTTACTGACCCAGTACACGACACAGTTACTGACCCAGTACATAATCCAGTTACTGACCCAGTACACGACACAGTTACTGACCCAGTACATAACCCAGTTACTCACCCAATACACGACCCAGTTACTGACCCAGAACACGACCCAGCTACTGACCCAGTACACAACCCAGCTACTGACCCAGTACACAACCCAGTTACTGACCCAGTACACAACCCAGTTACTGACCCAGCTACTGACCCAGCTACTGACCCAGTTACTGACCCAGTACACGACCCAGTTACTGACCCAGTACACAACCCATTTACTGACCCAGCTACTGACCCAGTTACTGACCCAGCTACTGACCCAGTACACGACCCAGCTACTGACCCAGTTACCGATAATGTAATCTGTCAGTTTAAGCTAGAGATATCTAATGTTTTTTATATGATCTCGGCTCTGTGTGGCTCAGTTGGTAGAGCATGGTGCTTGCAACGCCAGGGTTGTGGGTTTGATTCCCACATTGGACCAGTAAAAAAAATGTATGCAGTCGCTCTGAGCGTCTGCTAAATTACTAAATTGTTATATTATTGGCTGTGTACAGTGTTGTAACAATTATTATCTCTCTCCTCTAGCCCTCATGTATCTATCTCTCTTCTCTAGAGAAAGGGAGAGAGAGAGAAAGAGAGAGTTACAGAGAATGCAAAAACCTAAGAAAGAAATTGAGAAACCTGTCCAACCAAAAACATAGAGACCCAGAAATCTGAGCCTACGCCTTCACTATGGTGAATCACTAAAACAATACAGGAATACACTACGGAAAAATTAGAAACAGCACGTCAGAAATCAGCTCAATGTAATTGAAGAGTCCATAGAGTCTAACCACTTCTGGGAAAATTGGAAAACACTAAACAAACAACAACATGTAAACGGAGATGTATGGATGAACCACTTCTCCAATCTTTTTGGCTCTATAACAAATATCAAACAGCAAAAACATGTACAATGATCAAATACAAATCTTAGAATCAGCTATTAAAGTCTACCAGAATGAACGACAGGACAAAATACAAACCCTCCAACCCAAAGAGGCCTGTGGTGTTGATGGTATCCTAAATGAAATGATAAAATATACAGACCACAAATTCCAATTGGCTATACTTCAACATCATCCTCAACTCTGGCATCTTCCCCAATATTTGGAACCAATGACTGATCCCCCCAATCCACAAAAATTGAGTCCAATCTGACCCCAATAACTACCGTGGGATATGCATCAACAGCAACCTTGGGAAAATCCTTTATATTATCATTAACAGCAGACTCGTACATTTCCTCAGTGAAAACACTGTTCTGAGCAAATGTCAAATAGGCTTTTTACCAATTTACAGTACGAAAGACGACATATTCACCCTGCACACCCTAATTGACAAACAAACAAACCAAAACAAAGGCAAAGTCTTCTCATGCTTTGTTGATTTCAAAAAAGCTTTTGACTCAATTTGGCATGAGGGTCTGCCATACAATTTGATTGAAAGTGGGGTTGGGGGAAAAACATACAACATTATAAAATCCATGTACACAAACAACAAGTGAGGTTAAAATTGGCAAAAAACACACACATTTCTTTCCACAGGGCCGTGGGTTGAGACAGGGATGCAGTTTAAGCCCCACCCTCTTCAATATATACAGTTGAAGTCTGAAGTTTACATAGACTTAGGTTGGAGTCATTAAAACTCGTTTTTCAACCACTCCACAAATGTATTGTTAACAAACTATAGTTTTGGCAAATCGGTTAGGACATCTACTTTGTGCATGACACAAGTAATTTTTCCAACAATTGTTTACAGACAGATTATTTCACTTACAATTCACTGTTTCACAATTCCAGTGGGTCAGAAGTTTACATACACAAAGTTGACTGTGCCTTTAAACAGCTTGGAAAATTCCAGAAAATTATGTCATGGCTTTAGAAGCCTCTGATAGGCTAATTGACATCATTTGAGTCAATTGGAGGTGTGCCTGTGGATGTATTTCAAGGCCTACCTTCAAACTCACTGCCTCTTTGCTTGACATCATGGGAAAATCAAAAGAAATCAGTCAAGACCTCAGAAAAAACATTGTAGACCTCCACAAGTCTGGTTCATCATTGGGAGCAATTTCCAAATGCCTGTACAAACAATAGCACACAAGTATAAACACCATGGGAACACGCAGCCGTCATACCGCTCAGGAAGGAGACGCGTTCTGTCTCCTAGAGCTGAACGTACTTAGGTGCAAAAAGTGCAAATCAATCCCAAAAACAACAGCAAAGGACCTTGAGAAGATGCTGGAGGAAACAGGTACAAAATTATCTATATCCACAGTAAAACAAGTCCTATATCGACATAACCTGAAAGGCCGCTCAGCAAGAAAGAAGCCACTGCTCTAAAACCGACTACGGTTTGCAACTGCACATGGGGACAAAGATCTTAATTTTTGGAGAAATGTCCTCTGGTCTGATGAAACAAAAATAGAACTGTTTGGCCATAATGACCATTGTTAAGTTTGGAGGAAAAAGGGGGTTGCTTGCAAGCCAAAGAACACCATCCAAAACGTGACGCAGGGGGGTGGCAGCATCATGCTGTGGGGGTGCTTTCATGCACGAGGGCCTGGTGCACTTCACAAAATAGATGGCATCATGAAGAAGGAAAATGATGTGGATATATTGAAGCAACATCTCAAGACATCAGTCAGGAAGTTAAAGCTTGGTCGCAAATGGGTCTTCCAAATGGACAATGACCCCAAGCATACTTACAAAGTTGTGGCAAAATGGCTTTAGGACAACAAAGTCAAGTTATTGGAGTGGCCATCACAAAGCCCTGACCTCAATCCTATAGAAAATTTGTGGGCAGAACTGAAAAAGCATGTGCGAGCAAGGAGGCCTACAATCCTGACTCAGTTACACCAGCTCTGTCAGGAGGAATGGGCCAAAATTCACCCAACTTATTGTGGGAAGCTTGTGGAAGGCTACCCACAATGTTTGACCCAAGTTAAACAATTTAAAGGCAATGTTACCAAATACTAATTGAGTGTTTGTAAACTTCTGACGCACTGGGAATGTGATGAAAGAAATAAAAGCTGAAATAAATCATTCTCTCTACAATTATTCTGACATTTCACATTCTTAAAATAAAGTGGTGATCCTAACTGATCTAAGACAGGGAATTTTTACTAGGATTAAATGTCAGGAATTGTGAAAAACAGAGTTTAAATGTATTTGGCTAAGGTGTATGTAAACTTCCGATTTCAACTGTATATCAACAATTTGGCGAGGGCACTAGAACAGTCTGCAGCACCCGGCCTCACCCTACTAGAATCTGAAGTCAAATGTCTACTGTTTGCTGATGATCTGGTGCTTCTGTCCCCAACCAAGGAGTGCCTTCAGCAGCATCTAGATCTTCTGCACAGATTCTGTCAGACCTGTGCCCTGACAGTAAATCTCATTAAGACAAAAATAATGTTGTTCCAAAAAAGGTCCAGTTGCCAGGACCACAAATACAAATTCCATCTAGACACCGTTGCCCTAGAGCACACAAAAAACTATACATACCTCGGCCTAAACATCAGCGCCACAGGTAACTTCCACAAACCTGTGAACGATCTGAGAGACAAGGCAAGAAGGGCCTTCTATGCCATCAAAAGGAACATAAAATTTGACATATCAATTAGGATCTGGCTAAAAATACTTGAATCGGTTATAGAACCCATTGCCCTTTATGGTTGTGAGATCTGGGGACCGCTCACCAACCAAGAAGTCACAAAATGGGACAAACACCAAATTGAGACTATGCATGCAGAATTCTGCAAAAAATATCCTCTGTGTAAATTGAAAAACACCAAATAATGCATGCAGAGCAGAATTAGGCCGATACCAGCTAATTATTAAAATCCAGAAAAAAGCGTTAAATTCTATAACCACTTAAAAGGAAGCGATTCCCAATCCTTCCATAACAAAGCCATCACCTACAGAGTAAGCTGGTCCTGGGGCTCTGCTCTTAAACACAGAGCCCCAGGGCAACAACAACAACACAATTAGACCCAACCAAATCACGAGAAAACAAAAAGAGAATTACTTGACACGTTGGAAAGAATTAACAAAAAAACTGAGCAAACTAGAATGCTATTTGCATAGCCTTGCTATTGAGAAAGGCCGCCGTAGGCAGACCTGGCTCTCAATAGAAGACAGGCTATGTGCACACTGCCCACAAAATGAGGTGGAAACTGAGCTGCACTTCCTAACCTCCTGCCAAATGTATGACCATATTAGAGACACATATTTCCCTCAGATTACAGAGATCCACAAAGAATTCGAAAACAAACCCAATTTTGATAATCTCCCTTATCTACTGGGTGAAAAACCACAGTGTGCCATCACAGCTGCAATATTTGTGACCTGTTGCCACAAGAAAAGGGCAACCAGTGAAGAACAAACACCATTGTAAATTCAACCCATATTTATCTTGATTTATTTTCCCATTTGTACTTTAACTATTTGCTCATCATTACAACACTGTATATAGACATAATATGACATTTGAAATGTCTTTATTCTTTTGGATCTTCTGAGTTTAATGTTTACTGTTAATATTTATTGTTTATTTCACTTTTGTTTACTATCTACTTCACTTGCTTTGGCAATTTTAACACACGTTTCCCATGCCAATAAAGCCCTTAAATTGAATTGAATTGAAGAGAGAGAGAGAGAGAGAGAGAGAGAGAGAGAGAGAGAGAGAGAGAGAGAGAGAGAGAGAGAGAGAGAGAGAGAGAGAGAGAGAGAGAGAGAGAGAGAGAGAGAGAGAGAGAGAGAGAGAGAGAGAGAGACAGATAGGGCAGAGCCATCTGTAAACCTCCATCCTGGGGATCACAAAGGTGTTGTTTTTTAAAGCTGGTCCTGTCCACCTCCTGCTGAGGCTGTGTGCCTTCCATCTACGCCTCTGCCCCCCTCCTTGTCACCTTCCTCCCTCCTTCTCTGATGGGGTCATAACTGCTGCCTGTATAACATGGGTTACTGCTGACGGGGCCTGGTCATAGTTGATGAAGCCTTTAAAGAAATAAAATAAAATAAAATATTATTTGTCACATACACATGTTTAGCAGATGTTATTGCGGGTGAAGCTAAATGCTTGTGTTTCACGGCTTCTGTTAAAATTGTGGAGAGCTGGGGCTGAGGGGCAAGGCCTGGCTCCCAGACCAGGACTGAGATAGGAGGGACGGTGGGGAGTGGGGGGGAGAGACCAACCAGGGTGTAGTTCAGAGAGCAGATGCTAGAGGGCGCTGTAAGCCCAGGTTTAAGAGAGGAATAGCAGCATGTATGTACATCCCAGCTATATACCAACCCTCCCTCCTCCCTCTGTCCAAAAATGAAATATTTTCTCCATTTTAGTTTGGGGCCTCTACGATACAGAGCAGGGCTTGCGCTGCCGCAACACAAAATGAGTCCCATGTCTTCCGCCCATGTGTTAGCCTATGCTATGCTAGGCTATTCTATGCTAGGCTATTCTATGCTAGGCTATGCTATGCTAGGCTATGCTAGGAGGCAGTGCCATTTCAGAGATGAGCCTTGTGAAACACATTAGAGAGTGTACAATACTACACATGCATACTGTAACATGCAGCTGTTACTGTATGTTGTCCACTGTCCATATGCATTGTAGTATGGGTTAGCGATTATGGTGAGGGTAGAATGGTACAGTAATGTTTTGCTGTGACGGGGTGGCGGTGGTAACTAACAGCATGAACATACATCAGCTCCTCTCCTCTCCTCTCCTCTCCTCTCCTCTCTCTCCTCCTCTCTCTCCCTCTCCTCTCCCTCTCTCCTCTCCTCTCCTCTCCTCTCCCTCTCCTCTCCTCTCCTCTCCTCTCCTCCTCTCCCCTCCCTCTCCTCTCCTCTCCTCTCCTCTCCTCTCCTCTCCTCTCTCTCTCTCTCTCCTCTCCTCTCTCTCCTCCCTCTCCTCTCCTCTCTCTCCTCTCCTCTCCTCTCCTCTCCTCTCCTCTCCTCTCCTCTCCTCTCCTCTCCTCTCCTCTCCTCTCCTCTCTCTCTCCAGACGTCCCTGTGGAATGCGACATCCCACCGACAATCCGTAAAACTTGATTGTGGAAAACACTGTCATGCTGAGAATGATGCAATAAAGGACAAAAAGAGAGAACATATGAGCGTTCACAATGGACCTTATACGACTATTGAGCAATTATAGGGAAAAGGTTAAAGGGTAGAGAGTAAATGTACATGTCAGCTAAAATATAATGGTAAATCATTTTCATTAGAAAAGTAAATATGTTTTTTACAGAGCGTATTTATTTGATAGACTTAATGCTATTTGGACACATTATTTTGTATAAAATGTAATCATTATACATTCGTATCAATGTATTCAAATCTATATATACATCTTATTAACAAAACATAGCAGCTCTAAGATCCATGAAAACAATTCCACTGTATTACCTAGTATTTCAATCACATACTGAACAATAACTTGTTCTATTGGATTCATTTGTTAATGTTGTATTATTCCTCATTTGTTTTAAACTGTTTTGTTATATCAAGTTGAAGCATTAAAACATAATTAATTTTAGTTTGTTTTTTTTGAAATAGCAAAATATTTGTTTTAGGATGGTCGATTGGAACGTTTTAAAATCTAAATAGCTATATTTTATATGAAATACAATGTAATACTATACATATTCAGAATACTAATTTTTTATGTTTTGAAAATTAAATATTGAAAAGGAATAGCACCACACTCAGTTTCATATAATAATTGGTTGTTTTAATTCTGATCGTATTCTATATAAGATGGGATGTTTGGGGACATTAAACATTTATAACAATGTGTGGGTACAATAAAACAAATAACGTGGAAATATTAGCTTGTCTGGGTTTTGGCATTAATATTCTTAACATCTGGTAATACAATTAGTAACAGCAACAAATATCTCATTACATTCCCCTTTTAAAAAATTAAGTAGCTATAAAAATCACCCTCAATAGTATCATAATAAAAAACATAATTTACACAATTTTAATAACATTTTATGAACTGCAATCGTACTAGAGAGACCCCAATTAAATAAACGTTCCAAAAAACAAACCATTCTGTTCTAATTCTGCAAGTGTTTAATTTTTCCCCCAAAATATTTTTATGTATTTTATGGATAGAAAATCTCATAAAGACATATAAGGCCTGCTGATAATATGAATGACCCTGGATAATACCTAGCCTGGTTAATAATATGAATGACCCTGGATAATACCTAGCCTGGTTAATAATATGAATGACCCTGGATAATACCTAGCCTGGTTAATAATATGAATGACCCTGGATAATACCTAGCCTGGTTAATAATATGAATGACCCTGGATAATACCTAGCCTGGTTAATAATATGAATGACCCTGGATAATACCTAGCCTGGTTAATAATATGAATGACCCTGGATAATACCTAGCCTGGTTAATAATATGAATGACCCTGGATAATACCTAGCCTGGTTAATAATATGAATGACCCTGAATAATACCTAGCCTGGTTAATAATATGAATGATCCTGGATAATACCTAGCCTGGTTAATAATATGAATGACCCTGGATAATACCTAGCCTGGTTAATAATATGAATGACCCTGGATAATACCTAGCCTGGTTAATAATATGAATGACACTGGATAATACCTAGCCTTTTGGAACCAGCCTGCAGATCACTGCTTTCACCATTCTATTTCACTTCACATCGGCGGTAAAACAGAACAGTGAAAGCAGTGATCCGGCTGGCTAGCAAATTGCAATTGCTCTTAATAAAGACTCCGTCCGTAAGTGGAGCCGGAACACCCGTGGTTGTGTTGCACAGGGGGCTGCTGAGGGGAGGACGGCTCATAGTAATGGCTGGAATGGAGTCACTGGAATGGTATCAAACCCATGCAAACCAGGTGTTCGATGTGTTCGATGCCATTCCATTTATTCCATTATGTTGCTAGACAACCACAACCTGTCTTCCCCATTTAATGAGCCAATGGCCGCCTGTGTTGTGGCGTGAACATTTAGAACTATGAGGTACACCATGAGGCTACAACCTGTCTCTGTGTAATGTATTAAAGACAACAGCATTTAATAAACAGTGTTCCTAAACATTCCAGGATTGGCTAGATTATTATTATTTCTTATTGTTGTTGCGTTGTTAAGAAGGAACCAGAATGTAAGCATTTCGTTGGACGATGAATACCATGTGTATCCTGTACATACGACTAATACAACTTGAAACTTGTAGTGAATGTGCAGAACTAAGACTATTCAGAGAGATGTAGTAAGGCTATAACCCTGTGTATATATGTCAGAGCAAAGGCAATGTGGTTCCTCTCAGGGCTGCAGACTATGTGAGCCAGTACATGTCTACACCACACTCCTCAACATGATAGAGACAGAGCGAGAGATAGAGAGAGAGAGAGAGAGAGAGAGAGAGAGAGAGAGAGAGAGAGAGAGAGAGAGAGAGAGAGAGAGAGAGAGAGAGAGAGAGAGAGAGAGAGAGAGAGAGACAGACAGACAGAGAGAGACAGACAGAGAGAGACAGGCAGACAGAGAGAGACAGACAGAGAGAAGCCAGCAGTACAATGGTCTTCTGTGCTGCGTTGTACTGGTCTCTCTCCCACACTGTAGAGTCCTCTCCTCACAGTTGGAGAGACAGGGGTCAGTGACTGGTCGATCCCAGATGGGCTCTTTAGAGCTGGTGTACTCCTAAACACGCTGACACACACACACACACACACACACACACACACACACACACACACACACACACACACACACACACACACACATACACACACACACATACACACACACATACACACACACACACACACACACACACACACACACACACACACACACACACATACACACACACACACACACACACACACACACACACACACA